>NC_069501.1:211406186-211706186 GCF_027579735.1 Bombina bombina
GTTGGTTACTAGATTAATATAGCAAATGGCAAGCATCTGTGTGCTAAAAAAACATAAAGCTTATTAGAGAGCGGAGCACATCACAGCTAATAATTGTTCAAAGGATACTGATGAGAAAAAGAAACGTTTATTCTTAAATCTTGTTTTATTCAGCGCCTCGCATTTGACATCTCTTGGATCTCGCCCTTTTGTGTCTGGCACTGATTAGTAAAAAAATGTTGTGTCTGAATATTTGAACAGGGAGAATATACAAAACTACAGGGTATATCGCACAAGCATTTAAATGTATTACATATGCACTGCCGCTTCTTTTTTTTTTATGGTGAAAAAGTATTTTTTAAAAGTTTAATTGATTTTGTCTTTCCTATGCATAATTTGTTATTTTTAGACTGTACAATGATTAAAAACAAAAACACATTCCATATAACTTCTATTATAGTTATGTTACTCTTTTTCTTTGTCTCTTTGGTTGAAATTAAAGGGACAGTACAGCAAAATTAAGCTTTCATGATTCACATAGACTATACAATGTTAAACAACTTTCCAATTTACTTCTGTAATCCAATGTGCTTTGTTCTCTTGGTATCTTTTATTGAAGAGTAAAACTAGGTAGGCACTTGTCTTTAGTACTCTATGGCAGCAGTGTTTTGCAGCATTATTTGTAGCTTTGTTATACACTGTTGCAAAATACTGCTGTCATAGAGTACTAAAGACACGTGCACACTACTGAGCTCTTATGAGCCTACCTAGTTTTACTTTTCAATAAAAGATACCAAGAGAACAAAGCACATTTAATAACAGAAGTAAATTGGAAAGTTGTTTAAAATTGCATGCTCTATCTGAATCTTGAAAGCTTAATTTTGACTTTACTGTCTCTTTAAGCTCCTTTTGATGAGCGCATAATGAAGTAAATTCAGGAGTGTGCAGTGACTTGTGCACTATAAGGTAGCTGTGTTTGCAACAATGTTTGAAAGTGCTCAAAATCTGTGAAAGTTCCTGAAACTACCTTTGAATGTTCTCATAATGCTATTGCAATGTGTGGAGAAGCCTCCTCATGCTTCACGGTACCGTTACAATTAGACGTTCATGATTTGATTCAGATAGATAATGCAATATTAACCCCTTAATGGCCACAATGTACCCTGTACATCGATGGTCGTTAAGGGATTGTCTGCTTGTAATAGCGCGGTTCTAGCTGCGAGTGGCAAGACGTGCTATTGGACCCTCCCTCCATTCTGCAGGCTTCCTAAAATAGTGTGTACTCGTCAACAAACAACTTTCCTCTTAAAATGTTATTGCAAATTTTGCTTTGTTCTCTTGGTACTCTTTTCTTGAAAAACATAACTTGGTAGTCTCACGAACAGCAATGCACTACTGGTAGCTAGCTGCTGGTTGGTGGCTGTAACTATGTCATTGGCTTAACCAATGTGTTCAGCTAACTCACAGTCATGCATTGCTCCATTAACAAATGAAACCAAGAGATTGAACCCAATTTGATAATAGAAGTTAGTCTGGTCTAATTAAAAAAACAAAGACATTAAAATAAAAAATACCTAATTTGAGATGTAACAAATTAGCTTTCAGTTCTATTTAACCCCTTAACGACCAACGACATATAGGATACGTCCTACAAAAAACTGTTGTTAACGACTAAGGACGTACCCTGTACGTCGTTGGTGTTTTCAAGTGGTGGAAGCGATCCTGATCACTTCAAGCCGCTTTCATGTTGTTGCAGTGATGCCTCGATATTAAGGCATCCTGCAATAACATTTTTTAGCCATCCGATGCAGACAGAGCCACTCTGTGGCCCTCTCTGCATCGGCCATCGATGGTCACGATCGTTGGTGGGTAAAATCCGTTGCAGAGAGGCAAGTGCGCTGCCATCGATGGGGGGATGTGTGTCAGAGGGGGGCGGGAGCATGTGCGGGGGTGCCGGGAGCACTCATGGCGCGCGCGTCTGCGTGCACGGGAGCGGGTGGGAACGCTACACTATGGCACAATTTTCTTAGATAAGGTGGGAGAGAGGAGGGGGGCATTTTTATCTAAGGGATCTGGGAGGGGGTGGGAGGTTGGTTATTGAGAGGGGGCAGCTACACTAAAGAAAAATATTTAAAAATAAAACAAATACCATATTTTATGGCAAACTGGGTGTCATGAGATGCAGGACATATGCAGGACACAGCAATGATGGTACAACTCTATTTTATTACAGAGCATAGCAATACACATCCAGACAGGTTGATTGTACTAAACTAACTGCGACACAGACACCGGACCTAAGCCCCGCCCACATGCTAGTGACATCACATCCTGCTATCATCACATCTTCCCCTTTTTCAAAGGCAAAGCATACATTCGCATATATTAAATAACAAGGTACACCAACAGGGTATACAACAACGTTTTGTTTTAGAACATTATAAAAACAGATAGATTAGAAAACATGAACAAATAAATTACATCCTGACTTGGACATCGGGGTAGACTACCCTAGTCCACAGTGACCATGGGATTATTCTGCCCATACTTCCGGTCACTGTTCTAGCTAAAGTCAGTCCCTGTATCGGGCCGGAAGCCTCACCACTCTTCCGCTTGATGTAACTTTGCATGAACTGTCCTCTGATACAGAAGATGGTGAACAAGAGTCTGCTGGAGGCAAAGATATATCCCCGCTATGATCTTGCTGGGGGGAAGGCACCTCCCTTAGAACAGGGGATCCCACCGGCGGTGGTACTGAGGTATCCGGTTCCAGACTCTCAGGTACAGGCTGAAGATGTCTTCGGTTACGGCGTGTAACCGTCCCTCCCTCTGTAAGGACTGTGTAAGACCTTGGTTCTGGAGAGCGGCCCACTACCGTAGCAGGCGTCTTCCATTTCTTCTCATCATCCAGTTTAATTCTGACACTTTGGCCCGCTTTCAGTTCCTGTAAAGGCCTGACAGAATGTCTCCTGTCGTAGAAGAAACGATAACCCTTTTTGGCCTCTTCATCCCTCCTAAGGACTTCGTCCCGAGGAACAGGGCCAGGCGGCTTGAAGACACCCACTGAGGGTAAAGTGGTGCGAATCTGGCGTCCTAGCATCAGCTGTGCCGGGCTAAACCCGGTGGCTTGAATGGGCGTCGCCCTGTATGACAAGAGGGCTAGGTACGGTTCAGATTGCTTTAGAATGAATTTTGTTGTTTGAACTGCCCTTTCGGCCATTCCGTTGGCCTGCGGATAATGTGGACTTGACGTGGAATGTACAAAATCATATTCCCTGCTGAAAGCACTGAACTCTGTAGAAGCGAACTGCATGCCATTATCACTCACCAGCTCCATTGGAATGCCCCAGCGGGCGAACAAGCTCTTCAGGCGAATGATAACGGCCTGACTTGTGATATCATTCAGGGGTGCTATTTCCAAATACCTGGAATAGTAGTCGATAACAACAAGAAACTTTTTCCCGTGCAGTTCGCACAAATCAGCAGCTATTTTCTGCCACGGCCCCGCAGGCAGCGGAGTAGACATTAAGGGCTCCCTTCTCTGAGTAGGCCGGCGTTCCCGGCAAAAGGCACATTTAGACACGTGATTTGCAATGTCGGAGCTGATCCCAGGCCACCACACAGCTGTAGCTGCTCTTTCTCTGCACTTCGTGATGCCTAAGTGCCCATCGTGTATCCTGTTCAACATCTCCTTCCTCATGCTGACAGGAATTACAATACGGTCTTGGAACAGCACCAACCCCTCCAGCTCCGTGAGCTGCGACCTCTCTGGCTGGTAAGCATTTAAAGACATCCAGGCTGCCCGGCTCTCGGGCCAGCCATCTCTTATGTACCTTATAACTTCTTGCAGATCTGTGTCCAAATATGTCTCTTTCTTTATCTCTTCCAGTTTCCTTGAAGAAATGGACTTAGAGGCCAGAACTGAATCAACATACACTTTTACATCCGACTCTGTGGAGGATTCTTCAGCAGCAGCCAGCGGGAGCCTGGACAGTGTATCTGCCACAACCAGCTGCTTCCCCGGCACATGCACTGCCTGAACATTGAACCTGAGTAGTCTCATTAAAAGTCTCTGGCATCTCAAGGGTGTTTTGTCGATGTCATAAGAATTGATAAGAGGGACTAGCGGTTTGTGGTCAGTTTCCAGACTAAATTTCTCCAAACCCACTAGATAACGCTGAAAGCGCTCACAGGCCCAAACTGCAGCCAGGCACTCTTTCTCAATTTGAGCGTATTTTGACTCCGCAGCCGTCAGTGTGCGGGAACAGTAGGCGATGGGCTGTAGTTTGTTGTCATTCAGCTGCAGGAGTGCAGCCCCCAACCCATAACTGCTTGCATCAGCACTAACCACAGTCTTTTTTGAAGGGTCGTAGAACCCCAGCACTGGGGCAGACCCCAGCAGGGACTTAGCATGCAGGAACGCTTTTTCTTGTGAGGGTCCCCAGACCCAGGCAACATCTTTCTTAAGCAACTCTGTGATAGGGTGCAAAACTGTAGATAAATCTGGAAGAAACTTGCCCACGTAATTTACAAGGCCCAATATCTGTCTCAGCTCATGTACATCAGAAGGGCTTTTCATCTGTTCGATAGCCCGAATTTTCTCGGGGTCCGGCTTGATGCCATCCCCGTTGATGATATGCCCAAAGTAGCATAATTCAGTTTTCCTAAAATGACATTTTTCTTTATTCAGCTTCAGCCCAGACTCTTTGATAGCCTGCAGCACACAACTCAAACGCTGATCATGCTCCTCCACTGTAGACCCATACACTAGAATGTCGTCCATGACGACTGCTGTGCCCATGTGGCCACTCAGGAGAGAACTCATTTCCCTCTGAAAGATCTCAGGAGCGGAGGATATCCCAAAGGGAAGTCTGCAGAAACAGAACCGACCTACCGGAGTGATAAAGGTAGTCAGTTTGCGGCACTTTGGATCCAGGGGGATCTGCCAAAAGCCGCTAGAAGCGTCTAATGTGGAAAAGAACTTCGCCCCAGCCAACTTCGGGGCTATATCTTCCAGTGTCGGCAGCACAAATCTCTCCCTCTTCACTGTCTCATTCAACCTTTTCAGGTCCACACAGATGCGCACCTTTCCGTTTTTCTTTGCAACTGGAACAATGGGGGCACACCAATCAGTTGCTTCAACAACCTCTTCAATAACCCCCATAGACTTCATGCGCATGAGCTCTTCCTCCACTTGAGGCATGAGCGGGAACGGAATTCTACGAGGAGTAGAAATACTGTACGGGACTGCGTCACTTTTAAGTGCTATACGGACAGGTTTGCAGCTCAGTAGGCCCAACTCGCCAAACATATCTTCAGAGATCTCATTCACTCTGGCCACGAGGCCCAAGTCACAGGCTGCTTTTCTGCTCAATAAACTGTTAACACACTGACCTCGGATCACATGCACCCACATGGTGAACTTCCTTTGTTTGTACTCACAGCTGGCAAGAAATTTCCCCACACAATCAATGCGGCCACCAGGACTATGAACATTTGTAGTAACCTTCGCCAGCTGGGGCTGTCGAGGCAGTTTCATAAATTCAGCAAAAGACATTACAGTGATATCAGCTCCTGTGTCAATCTTAAAATCAACATTGGCTCCCATTACAGTAAAGGTAACTTTCCAATCTTCCTCTGAGCTTGTCCGTTCCACAACAGACCCCACAAAAGACACTTCCTGACCCTCCTGGTCACTGTCCACCTGCATCTCCTTAATGTATTCAGTTTTACACACCACTTCAAAATGGCCTATTCTGTTACATTTTCTGCATCTTTTATCTCTGGCCGGGCATATAGCACTCTGATCATGAGCCCGGTAGCACCGTGTTGCACTTCATCCACAATACTCTCAGACCTCAGATCAGCACTTTGCTTTTTCACCAGTTCACTCTGGCGGGCCATCCTAATAGCCCCGTCTAACGTTAAATCAGGCTCTAACTGCAGCTTCAGGGAGACTTCAGCATCTGCAATTCCAATAACTATTCTGTCTCTGATTTGCTCTTCTTTAGCAACACCAAACTCACAGAATTCAGCTAATTCATACAGGCTGCGCACAAATGACTCCACAGATTCTCCCACACGCTGATTACGTTTGTGAAAACAAGCTCTCTCATGAATCACATTTCTTTTGGGCACAAAGTGGGCACTGAGTTTATCCATAACTATATCAAAGTTAACTTCGTCCCCTTCTTGGAAAGTAAAAGCATTGAACACTGGCTCTACATCTTTCCCCATAGAATATAAAAGAGAATTAACTTGTACTTCACCACTCTCCTTGTTCAGTTTGGATGCAATCCTGAAGCGCTGAAACCGCTGACGCCATGTGGGCCAAGCTGCAGGCTGAGAAAAGTCAAAAGGCTCAGGTGGGGTAAACTTTGACATCGTCATCATCAGAAACAGAAGCGTAGTCCAGAACTTCTGACACCATGTCATGAGATGCAGGACATATGCAGGACACAGCAATGATGGTACAACTCTATTTTATTACAGAGCATAGCAATACACATCCAGACAGGTTGATTGTACTAAACTAACTGCGACACAGACACCGGACCTAAGCCCCGCCCACATGCTAGTGACATCACATCCTGCTATCATCACACTGGGTACTAACAGACAGCTGCCAGTACCCAAGATGGCGCACAATAAGGTAGAGGGGGAGGGTTAGAGAGCTGTTTGGGGGGGATCAGGGAGGTTGGGGGCTAAGGGGCGATCCTACACAGCAGAATATGTTTTAAAAAAATGAAATAAAATAAAAACAGAATTTATGCTTACCTGATAAATTACTTTCTCCAACGGTGTGTCCGGTCCACGGCGTCATCCTTACTTGTGGGATATTCTCTTCCCCAACAGGAAATGGCAAAGAGTCCCAGCAAAGCTGGTCACATGATCCCTCCTAGGCTCCGCCCACCCCAGTCATTCGACCGACGGACAGGAGGAAATATATATAGGAGAAACCATATGATACCGTGGTGACTGTAGTTAGAGAAAATAATTCATCAGACCTGATTAAAAAACCAGGGCGGGCCGTGGACCGGACACACCGTTGGAGAAAGTAATTTATCAGGTAAGCATAAATTCTGTTTTCTCCAACATTGGTGTGTCCGGTCCACGGCGTCATCCTTACTTGTGGGAACCAATACCAAAGCTTTAGGACACGGATGAAGGGAGGGAGCAAATCAGGTCACCTAAATGGAAGGCACCACGGCTTGCAAAACCTTTCTCCCAAAAATAGCCTCCGAAGAAGCAAAAGTATCAAATTTGTAAAATTTGGCAAAAGTGTGCAGTGAAGACCAAGTCGCTGCCTTACATATCTGGTCAACAGAAGCCTCGTTCTTGAAGGCCCATGTGGAAGCCACAGCCCTAGTGGAGTGAGCTGTGATTCTTTCAGGAGGCTGCCGTCCGGCAGTCTCATAAGCCAATCGGATAATGCTTTTAAGCCAAAAGGAAAGAGAGGTAGAAGTCGCTTTTTGACCTCTCCTTTTACCAGAATAAACAACAAACAAGGAAGATGTTTGTCTGAAATCTTTAGTAGCCTCTAAATAGAATTTTAGAGCACGGACTACGTCCAAATTGTGTAACAAACGTTCCTTCTTTGAAACTGGATTCGGACACAAAGAAGGTACAACTATCTCCTGGTTAATATTTTTGTTGGAAACAACTTTCGGAAGAAAACCAGGCTTAGTACGCAAAACCACCTTATCTGCATGGAACACCAGATAGGGCGGAGAACACTGCAGAGCAGATAACTCTGAAACTCTTCTAGCAGAAGAAATTGCAACCAAAAACAAAACTTTCCAAGATAATAACTTAATATCTACGGAATTTAAGGGTTCAAACGGAGCCCCTTGAAGAACTGAAAGAACTAGATTTAGACTCCAGGGAGGAGTCAAAGGTCTGTAAACAGGCTTGATCCTAACCAGAGCCTGAACAAATGCTTGAACATCTGGCACAGCTGCCAGTCTTTTGTGAAGTAAAACAGATAAAGCAGAGATCTGTCCCTTCAGAGAACTTGCAGATAATCCTTTCTCCAAACCTTCTTGTAGAAAGGATAGAATCTTAGGAATTTTTATCTTGTTCCATGGGAATCCTTTAGATTCACACCAACAGATATATTTTTTCCATATTTTATGGTAAATTTTTCTAGTTACAGGCTTTCTAGCCTGAATCAGAGTATCTATTACAGAATCTGAAAACCCACGCTTTGATAAAATCAAGCGTTCAATCTCCAAGCCGTCAGTTGGAGGGAAACCAGATTCGGATGTTCGAATGGACCCTGAACAAGAAGGTCCTGTCTCAAAGGTAGCTTCCATGGTGAAGCCGATGACATATTGACCAGGTCTGCATACCAAGTCCTGCGTGGCCATGCAGGAGCTATCAAGATCACCGAGGCCCTCTCCTGATTGATCCTGGCTACCAGCCTGGGGATGAGAGGAAACGGTGGGAATACATAAGCTAGGTTGAAGGTCCAAGGTGCTACTAGTGCATCTACTAGGGTCGCCTTGGGATCCCTGGATCTGGACCCGTAGCAAGGAACCTTGAAGTTCTGACGAGACGCCATCAGATCGATGTCTGGAATGCCCCATAATTGAGTTATTTGGGCAAAGATTTCCGGATGGAGTTCCCACTCCCCCGGATGGAATGTCTGACGACTCAGAAAATCCGCTTCCCAATTTTCCACTCCTGGGATGTGGATCGCAGACAAGTGGCAGGAGTGATCCTCCGCCCATTGAATTATCTTGGTCACTTCTTTCATCGCCAGGGAAGTCCTTGTTCCCCCCTGATGATTGATATATGCAACGGTCGTCATGTTGTCTGACTGAAACCTTATGAATTTGGCCTTTGCTAGTTGAGGCAAAGCTCTGAGAGCATTGAATATCGCTCTCAGTTCCAGAATGTTTATCGGGAGAAGAGACTCTTCCCGAGACCATAGACCCTGAGCTTTCAGGGATTCCCAGACCGCGCCCCAGCCCACTAGGCTGGCGTCGGTCGTGACAATGACCCACTCTGGTCTGCGGAAGCTCATTCCCTGTGACAGATTGTCCAGGGTCAGCCACCAACGGAGTGAATCTCTGGTCTTTTGATCTACTTGAATCGTCGGAGACAAGTCTGTATAATCCCCATTCCACTGTCTGAGCATGCACAGTTGTAATGGTCTTAGATGAATTCGTGCAAAAGGAACTATGTCCATTGTTGCAACCATCAATCCTATTACTTCCATGCACTGCGCTATGGAAGGACGAGGAACAGAATGAAGTACTTGACAAGAGCTTAGAAGTTTTGATTTTCTGACCTCTGTCAGAAAAATTCTCATTTCTAAGGAATCTATTATTGTTCCCAAGAAGGGAACTCTTGTTGACGGGGACAGAGAACTTTTTTCTTTGTTCACCTTCCATCCGTGAGATCTGAGAAAGGCTAGGACGATGTCCGTATGAGCCTTTGCTTTTGACAGGGACGACGCTTGAATCAGGATGTCGTCCAAGTAAGGTACTACTGCAATGCCCCTTGGTCTTAGAACCGCTAGAAGGGACCCTAGTACCTTTGTGAAAATCCTTGGAGCAGTGGCTAATCCAAATGGAAGTGCCACAAACTGGTAATGCTTGTCCAGAAAAGCGAACCTTAGGAACTGATGATGTTCCTTGTGGATAGGAATATGTAGGTACGCATCCTTTAAATCCACGGTAGTCATAAATTGATTTTCCTGGATAGTAGGTAGGATCGTTCGAATAGTTTCCATTTTGAACGATGGTACCCTGAGAAATTTGTTTAGGATCTTTAGATCCAAAATTGGTCTGAATGTTCCCTCTTTTTTGGGAACTATGAACAGATTGGAATAAAATCCCATTCCTTGTTCTCTTATTGGAACTGGATGTATCACTCCCATCTTTAACAGGTCTTCTACACAATGTAAGAATGCCTGTCTCTTTATTTGGTTTGAAGATAATTGAGACCTGTGGAACCTTCCCCTTGGGGGTAGTTCCTTGAATTCCAGGAAATAACCTTGAGAAACTATTTCTAGCGCCCAAGGATCCTGAACATCTCTTGCCCAAGCCTGAGCAAAGAGAGAAAGTCTGCCCCCCACTAGATCCGGTCCCGGATCGGGGGCTATCCCTTCATGCTGTTTTGGTAGCAGTGGTAGGCTTCTTGGCCTGCTTACCCTTGTTCCAGCCTTGCATTGGTTTCCAGGCTGGTTTGGGTTGTGAAGTATTACCCTCTTGCTTAGAGGATACAGAATTAGAGACTGGTCCGTTTCTGCGAAAGGGACGAAAATTAGGCTTATTATTAGCCTTAAAAGACCTATCCTGTGGGAGGGCGTGGCCCTTTCCCCCAGTGATGTCTGAAATAATCTCTTTCAAATCAGGTCCAAATAATGTTTTACCTTTGAAAGGAATGTTAAGCAATTTTGTCTTGGAAGACACATCCGCTGACCAAGACTTTAGTCAAAGCACTCTGCGCGCCACGACAGCAAACCCTGAATTTTTCGCCGCTAATCTAGCTAATTGCAAAGCGGCATCTAAAACAAAAGAGTTAGCCAATTTAAGTGCTTGAACTCTGTCCATAACCTCCTCATACGAAGATTCTTTACTGAGCGATTTTTCTAGTTCCTCGAACCAGAAACACGCTGCCGTAGTGACAGGAACAATGCATGAAATTGGTTGTAGAAGGTAACCTTGCTGTACAAAAAATCTTTTTAAGCAAACCCTCTAATTTCTTATCCATAGGATCTTTGAAAGCACAACTATCTTCGATAGGAATAGTAGTGCGTTTGTTTAGAGTAGAAACCGCCCCCTCGACCTTGGGGACTGTCTGCCATAAGTCCTTTCTGGGGTCGACTATAGGAAATAATTTCTTAAATATAGGGGGGGGAACAAAAGGTATGCCGGGCCTTTCCCACTCTTTATTTACTATGTCCGCCACCCGCTTGGGTATAGGAAAAGCGTTGGGGGGCACCGGAACCTCTAGGAACTTGTCCATCTTACATAATTTATCTGGAATGACCAAATTGTCACAATCATCCAGAGTAGATAACACCTCCTTAAGCAGTGCGCGGAGATGTTCTAATTTAAATTTAAATGTCACAACATCAGGTTCAGCTTGATGAGAAATTTTTCCTGAATCTGAAATTTCTCCATCAGACAAAACCTCCCTCATGGCCCCTTGAGATTGGTGTGAGGGTATGTCAGAACAGTTATCATCAGCGTCCTCTTGCTCTTCAGTGTTTAAAACAGAGCAATCGCGCTTTCTCTGATAAGTAGGCATTTTGGATAAAAGATTTGCTATGGAGTTATCCATTACAGCCGTTAATTGTTGCATGGTAATAAGTATTGGCGCACTAGATGTACTAGGGGCCTCCTGTGTGGGCATAACTGGTGTAGACACAGTAGGGGATGATGTAGTATCATGTTTACTCCCCTCATTTTAAGGAATCATCTTGGGCAATATCATTATCTGTTGCAATACTGTCCTTACTTTGTTTGGACACTATGGCACAATTATCACATAAATTTAAATGGGGAGACACATTGGCTTTCATACATATAGAACATAGCTTATCTGATGGTACAGACGTGTTAAACAGGCTTAAACTTGTCAACAAAGCACAAAAAATGTTTTAAAATAAAACCGTTACTGTCACTTTAAATTTCAAACTGAAAACACTTTATTACTGAATATGTGAAAAAGTATGAAGGAATTGTTCAAAATTCACCAAAATTTCACCACAGTGTCTTAAAGCATTAAAAGTATTGCACACCAAATTTAACCCTTAAATTAACGGAACCGGAGCCGTTTTTACATTTAACCCCTATACAGTCCCAGAATGAGGCTCTGTCTATAACTAGAAAGGCCCCCATCTGAAAAAGGTGTCCAACACAGTGCCTGCCGTTTTTCTAAACGTTCCCCAAGATTATAATACCAATAATTAGTTAGAATCTGCATAATATGCCTAGTAAAGCAATTGTTTTAGCCCAGAAAAATGTCTACCAGTTTTTAAGCCCTTTTTGAAGCCCTTTATTCTTTTATGTTTAACTAAGAAAATGGCTTACTGGTCCCCATGAGGGGAAATGACAGCCTTCCAGCATTACATGGTCTTGTTAGAAATATGGCTAGTCATACCTTAAGCAGAAAAGACTGTTAACTGTTTCCCCCAACTGAAGTTACTTCATCTCAACAGTCCTGTGTGGAAACAGCAATTGATTTCAGTTACTGTCTGCTAAAATCATCTTCCTCTTACAAACAGAAATCTTCATCCTTTTCTGTTTCAGAGTAAATAGTACATACCAGCACTATTTTAAAATAACAAACACTTGATAGAAGAATAAAACTACATTTAAACACCAAAAAACTCTTAACCATCTCCGTGGAGATGTTGCCTGTGCAACGGCAAAGAGAATGACTTGGGTGGGCGGAGCCTAGGAGGGATCATGTGACCAGCTTTGCTGGGACTCTTTGCCATTTCCTGTTGGGGAAGAGAATATCCCACAAGTAAGGATGACGCCGTGGACCGGACACACCAATGTTGGAGAAATAAACCTTTTATTTTAGTACTGGCAGACTTTGTGCTGATTTTCCGACTCCTAACCAAGCCCTAAAGTATCAGATGTAGACTGAAGTCTACAGGTTCCTGTTTGCTCATGTTTAAGTTATCTGTCTTTTCATAGGCAGGGAAGGGGGGAGTGTCTGCTCTTTCTGGTTTCCCAGCCCCTTTTAGTGGGTGTCCCAGGCTAATCTCATCAACAGTGCTAAACTGGAATCTTCTAAGTAGGTTTTTAAAAGGTTTTTAGATCAATATCTGTGCATATTATTCTTTATAGTAGTGTACATTACATGCAGTTATATGAAATTTGGTGTATACTATCCCTTTAACAATTTTATTTATTTATTTTTGTTAATAAGCAATATGCAGAATAAAGCTTTTATTGACACAGTGCAGAAATATTACTTTGGTCCTTGAGAGAAAAGTAATATGACTCAAGGCTAAAGTAACCATGACTGCTCATTACATCCTTCTCTCACTAACAACGCAGAAATTGATTAGGCAGCTTGCTAATATCCCCTGAGACAAATCCTAATGGGACATTGTGTGATCAGTATCGGTAAAGCGGCACGGCTTTCTGTCGTCATTATCTCATCTAAATGAGTGAAAAGATCCACTTTAACATATTGCGTACTTTCTCACAACAAAGCAAACATTATGTTGACTCTTTCTAGAAAAAAAAAATCATATATATTCTATAAATATACATTTTTTTATATCATTCAATACAATGCAATGCTTACCTAAATGTATTAATCCTTGTTGTTGTACCCAGTCCTCTCTGGTAGCCAAAGGGTTAATAATGCAACAAACCATATAAAAGTAAGAGCTTTGCCCAGGATAGTATACAATGTGGGTCACCTTTCAAAACACGGGTAGCTGACATTTTTGTTATTATTATTTAAAATATTATCACAGTAAAAATTGTTTTACTTTTGAAATTATCATATGTTTTTATATCCATTTTACCTAACTGTTTTTTAAGTTTGAGAGGTATTTCCTGTCTACCTATAGAGCTGTGGGAGATGATTTTATCAGCCAATAAGCAAGTTAAGTACAAACACTTCCTCTTCAAAAATCAATATACAACTTTAACCCATTTTCATGCAAAACGTAATATTTCAATTAATTTAAATTGTGGTTATTCATATGCAAGGTAGAAATGTTTTAAGTGACCATATGATAACAACCTCTAAACCGGTAAGTACTTATGACAAGTGTCTGCTTATAGAAACAGTCTTGTCAAAATTAAACTTTCATGATTTAGATAGGGCATTGGTTTTCAAACCTTTCCTCAGACCTCCCTAACAGGCCAGATTTTGAGGATATCTGAACTGGAGCACAGGTGAAATAATCAGCTGATTAGTAAACATGGTTATTTTACCTGCTCTCATCCAAGGTAATCCTGAAAATCTGGCGTGTTGGGGAGACCTGAAGACAGGTTTGAAAACCAGTGAGATAGGGCATGCAATTTGAAACAACTTTCCAGTTTTATCATCAAGTTCATGTATGCCATTTAGATAACATTGTGCTCACTCCCGTGGAGTTATTTCCGCAGATTGGCTAAAATGCAAGTCTGCCAAAAGAACTGAGATAACAAGGCAGTCTGCAGAGACTTAGATACAAAGTAATCACAGAGGTAAAAAGTGTATTAACCCCCTTAACCCAATAGGATGTATATATATATATGTTATGCAGTACTATATCTACTGTACCAAATTATATATATTTATATATATATATATATATATAAATATATATATATATATATATATATACACGTTTGAGCTGCAGGAAGCTCCATCAGTCTCTGCTGTAAAGTTACAGCCGAGAGCTAAAGTTCGTGAGCTCCAGGCATCTGCCCGCATATGGAACCGGATGTGATTGGTGCTTTAGTTCCATATGATGGCAGATGCCTGATCGTTACAGATAGTAACACTGTGTATGTCACCGTCTGTAATGATCATCTACTGGTGCCTGGACGGTCCAGCAGTGAGGGGGGTGTAGAGAAATCAGATGGGCCGTACACTGTTTTAGAATACTACATACAAATATCCTTTATTTTCTGGTTGTATTCTAATAAAGAGACTTAGAAATAATTATATATGGTCATTATACTACCATTGCTAAAACAACAAATCTAATGGTGGCCTAAAACGTTTGCACGGAACTGTATGTCTGTAAATACATATTTACACATATAAATACATAAATACATATATATCTATATATATATATATATATATATTTACACACATTATACACATACATATACATCTTCTAGACATGTACAGTATATTTATGTATCTAAAGCCCTTTGCAGCCTTTTTTTCCTGAGACCTCATATCTTTGAACCCTCATAACTTTTGTCTGCAATATTGTTTTTAAATAATTTTATTACATGGTGTTATTTTGAGTGTAACTATACTTTGTAATGTATTTTTGATGTGTTTTGTGCAACTTTTTATTTTCACGAAACAGTTAACCAGAGCTCTCAAGTCGTGGTAACCATTCTAGTGTAAATTTACTTTCGACTCATAATACCAGCGGTAAGCCCAACGAGCGCAAACACCCGCGATAAATCCCTTATCGCCCGCACACAAATGTTTGCGCTCCACTTCTTTTAAAATGATATATAATATATATTGCAATTATTGTGTTGTTATTATAACAAATAAACAGATTGTTTTATATCCATTTAAAGGGACAGTCTAGTATAAATTAAACTTTCATTATAAATTTTAATCAACATTCCAATTTACTTTTATCATCAAATTTGCTTTTTTCTCTTGGTATTCTTAGTTTAAACTAAACATAGGTAGGCTCATATGCTAATTTCTAAGCCTTTGAGGGCTGCCTCTTATCACATGCTTTTTAAATCTCTTTTCAACACAAAGAGACAGAAAGTACACGTGGGCTATATAGATAACACTGTGTTCAGACACAGAGGGTTATTTAAGATTTAGCAAAAACCAATGCTAAATTGAACAGTCACAGTCATGTGATCAGGGGGCTGGAAGAAGGTTTCTAGATACAAGGTAATCACAGAGGTAAAAAGTATATTAATATAACTGTGTTGGTTATGCAAAACTGGGGAATGGGTAATAAAGGGATTATCTATCTTTTAAAACAATAACAATTCTATTGTAGACTGTCCCTTTAATTTTGACTTTCATGTCCCTATTAAGACAAAACTTATGATATGCATATTTATTTTTTTAGCAGAATGGCTCAGTATCATTGTATCACTCCATGTTAATATCTGTTATTTGTACATTAACAATCTGTTCACTAGAAGGACATGCAACCTATATATGAAAACAGAGCAACCTTCTCTTTTCCAGCAAGGGGCTTAAGTACATTACAGATGCTATTGTCATATTACTAATATTTTAATTTATTTGTAGAGTGCCAACAGATTCCGCAGTGCTATATATAGAAACTTACAAAAGGCACAGTTGGATGGTCAAGAAGAATATAAAAGATTAATGAGCTATTTCTGTGGAAATTAAACATTTTCTCTATGACATAATAAGCTGTTGAATACACACACACAACACGTCAATGTTCTAATATCAGCTACATAACAGGAATAAACACTGAAAAAAATACTTAAAGGGACATTTATGTTTCACTTCGGAGTTATAATGATTTAAAAGCTACATGGTTTTTTTCTAGCTATTCACAAGGTTATTCAGGGTGTGTGAAGCAATAGTACAACATAAATAACTAGGTGCGTTCAGCCTGAGGCATGTAATATCGGCACATACAGTACTGTTGTGTTTGTGACGTATTGTCCCAGCTTTCTTGTTGCAAAGACAATACAATTAAACAACCATAAAATCTGCTATTTGCACATAAAATTAGACTACTACTGGGTAGCTAAGAAGCTTAGTATAGTTACATTACATGAGTTACACAAACTTAAAGTGATAATATTTGGAATCTAAGCAATATTTTATATGGACTTTAATTGATCACTTCTAATAAAGATGCGCTGTAACTTACTTTTTAATCTACCCATGCCATCCTAATACCCCACACTCCTGCCACCCACTTCAAAACTCATATTTTTTGTGAACTAACAATTTGAACTGTTCTCCAGTATAGCTACAAAAAAAGTGCCATACGGCTAGAGTGCTGATAGGAGCACAGTTCAAACCGTTGAGTTTTTAAGTGGGCGGCCGGAGCGTGGGGTATTAGAATGGGACGCCTAGATTAAAAAGTTACAGCGCATCTTCATTAGAAGTGATCAATTAAAGTCCCTGTAAAATATTGCTTAGATTCCGGGCCTGATTTTAAAACATATAAAACGCCACAGCTGCATCAATTGTTACAATGTTGAACACAACACAATTGTAATGTATAAGTGCCACACTCATAATGACAACTATATCTGATATGACACTCACTTTTAATGATTACTTACTCTGTTTAAAGGGACAGTAAACACCTTGGTATTTTTATATAAAATGTTTAGTTGTACATAATGAAACAACTTTGCAATATACTTTCATTACTTATTTTGCCTCCTTTTATGTAATTTAGTTCTGAAAATTGAGGATTTTCTAATTATGAGAAGATAAAATTCCCCCTGTTGACTTCCCAAGGCTGACTCTCCTACACATCTATCCTTAATTGATTTTAGCTTTTAACAACTGCAAAACAATGTATTTTACTAACATTATGACCATGGCTAGCTTTGTTGTCTGCTGATTAAATCCCATATTGGCTCATCTAAATATGGCAGGTGGCGTTATACTATTGATAAACAATTGCAGTAGAAACTTTAACTTAGGTTTTAGTTTATATGGAGATATTAGGTGAGAAATGTGTTGTTAATCTCAGTGTGTTTATGTGATTTAGCAATGATTAACCCCTTAACGACCGAGGACGTGCCAGGAACGTCCTACAAAAAAATACCCTTAACGACCAAGGACGTTCCTGGCACGTCCTCTGGTGGTTCAAGAGGTGGAAGCAATCCTGATCACTTCCAGCCGCTTTTATGGTATTGCAGTCATGCCTCGATATTGAGGCATCCTGCATTACTGTTTTTTTACAAACCGATGCAGAGAGAGCAACGCTGTGGTTCCTGTATGTGCAATGTGCACGCCGGGTGCCGGGAGCGTGGGGGGGGGGGCTGCGTGGGGCGCGCACACGTAGCAACCACTGCAACTAATGGAAATGAATGGGAAGGAGGGAGAGGGAAGGGGGGAATAAAGATTGTATGATCTGGGAGGGGGAGAGGGACAAGATGGTGGCAAATAGGTAGCGGGGGGAGGGTTAGAGAGCTGTTTGGGGGAGATCAGGGAGGTTGGGGCTAAGGGGGGTCCATCAGAGCTACATAATTTTTTTTATTATTTTTTAAAAAAGCCTTTTATTTTAGTACTGGCAGACTTTCTGCCGGTACTTAAGATGGCAGGGACAATTGTGGGGTGAGGGAGGGAAGAGACCTGTTTGGGAGGGATCAGGGGGTGGGATGTGACAGGTGGGAGGCTGATTTCTACACTAAAGCTAAAATTAACTCTACAAACTACCTAATTAACCCCTCTACTGCTGGGCATAATACAAGTGTGGTGTGCAGCGGCATTTAGCGGCCTTCTAATTGCCAAAAAGCAACGCCAAAGCAATATATGTCTGCTATTTCTGAACAAAGGGGATCCCAGAGAAGCATTTACAACCATGTGTGCCATAATTGCACAAGCTGTTTGTAAATGATTTCAGTGAGAAACCTAAAGTTTGTGAAAAAGTGAATGATTTTTTTTATTTGATCGCATTTGGCAGTGAAATGGTGGCATGAAATATACCAAAATGGGCCTAGATCAATACTTTGAGTTGTCTACTACACTACACTAAATCTAAAATTAACCCTACAAGCTCCCTAATTAACCCCTTCTCTGCTGGGCATAATACACGTGTGTTGCACAGCGGCATTTAGCGGCCTTCTAATTACCATAAAGCAATACCAAAGCCATATATATCTGCTATTTCTGAACAAAGGGGATCCCAGATAAGCATTTACAATCAGAATGTACAAAAAGATGCAAGGAGAATTTGCAGCTCAAAGAAAAAGACTGCTGGTCTCTGGATTAGTTTAATACTAAAAACCCATGTTGAAATATACTCAGATCATATAACAGAAAATTAGGATATAATAAAATATTACATACATCCACATATATACTAAATAACTTTATTAGAAAAAGATCTATCCTGATTTCTTGCCACTATCGTTCACATCAATCCGTTTACTTCAAAAGGGTTAATTACTAGAATAATATACAGACCTTATATGTACCACTTGGGAGTAACAGATTTATAATTGAACAGGTGCATTCCTTACATGTTCAACACCTGAGTTACAGCTAGTTTTAAACGTATGTGTGTGTGTGCATGAGTACTAGTCCTGCTGGACTATTACATAATTTTCTTTTTACAATAAAGTTATTTAGTATATATGTGGATGTATGTAATATTTTATTATATCCTAATTTTCTGTTATATGATCTGAGTATATTTAAACATGGGTTTTTAGTATTAAACTAATCCAGAAGCCAGCAGTCTTTTTCTTTGAGCTGCAAATTCTCCTTGCATCTTTTTGTACATTCTGATGTATATTACTGCTTGTGGTTCTGGAATCTAAGGGACATTAATAATAATACTTACAAATTTGATTTATCCCTCAGATTTTGAGTAATAAACCCATTTAACCTTCCCTCACCTTCTCCCCCGTGCAAGCATTTACAATCATTTATGCCATAATTGCACAAGCTGTTTGTAAATAATTACAGTGAGAAACCTAAAGTTTGTGAAACAGTTTGTGAAAAAGTGAACCTTTTTTATTTTATTTGATTGCATTTGGCGGTGAAATGGTGGCATGAAATATACCAAAATGGGCCTAGATCAATACGTTGGGTTGTCTACTAAAAATATAAAAATATACACATGTCAAGGGATATTCAGGGATTCCTGACAGATATCAGTGTTCCAATGTAACTATCGGTAATTTTGAGGAAAAAAAATGGTTTGGAAATAGCAAAGTGCTACTTGTATTTATTGCCCTGTTACTTACAAAAAAAGCAAAGAACATGCAATATTGGGTATTTCTAAACTCAGGACAAAATTTAGAAACTATTTAGCATAGGAGTTTTTTGATGGTTGTAGATGTGTAACAGATTTTTGGGGTCAAAGTTAGAAAAAGTGTGTTCTTTTCCATTTTTTCATCAAATTTTATATATTTTTTTTATAGTAAATTATAAGATATGATGAAAATAATGGTATCTTTAGAAAGTCCATTTAATGGCGAGAAAAACGGTATATAATATGTGTGGGTACAGTAAATGAGTAAGAGGAAAATTACAGCTAAACACAAACACTGCAGAAATCCAAAAATAGCCTTGGTCCCAGACGGTTAACAAATGGAAAAGTGGTCTGGTCGCGAAGGGGTTAAAGTGACAGTCTACTTGAATTTTATTAGTGTTCAAAAAGATAATTAATCCCTTTAAAACCAATTTCCCCTATGATTACCTTGTATCTAAGCCTCTGCCCGGCTGCCCCTTACCTCAGTGCTTTTTACAAGCTTGCACTTTAGCCAACTAGTGCTGGTTTCTGCACAACTCCACTGGAGTGAGCCCGATGTTTATCTATATGGAACACATGAACTAGCACTGTCAAGCTGTGGAAACAAAAAAGCTAATAAAATGCACTGAGATAAGAGGTGATGACCTGCAGGGACTTAGATACAGGCAGGGATTTGGAGGTTTAGAGGTTATTGGGTATATTAATATAACATTGTTGATTTTGCAAAGCTGGGGAATGGGAAGTAAAAGGTGTTATTTTTTTTCTTTTAAACAATAAAAAAAAAAAAATCAAGTAGACTGTCCCTTTAAGACAAGTCAGTTATAGGAGTTACAGTAGCTACCAATTATCCTGTTAATTTCCCAGCCTAGTGGACTGAACCAGGAGTAATAGCCAGAAGTTTACCTAGAATTTTTTTAGAATAGAGGAGTAACTAGAAACCTCAGGGTCCCGGTGCAAGAATCCCCTTCATACATTCACACATATATACAGGCACACTCACACATACACAGAACACTGAAACACTCAGACACACACACACAAAAACACTCACAATACAAACATATTCTCTCTCTCACACACTTACACACACAAAGAAACACTCAGACACACACACACAAAAACACTAACAATACAAACATATTCTCTCTCTCTCACACACATTCTCACACAGAAACACTCTTAACTCACACAAAAATATTCTCACACCAAAACACTCTCACAAACACACACAGGATCGCTCATGCCAAACAAACAACAACATGCATATAAAATAATGATAACATACACACACAGACATTTGAGCATATTTTGCTGTAAAGTAATAATAATAATAATAATAATAATAATTGTAGCAATTCCAGGACTTAAAAAGTCATTAACATACTATTTCCTTTTAATGCTAAACATGGTATTACTACTAAATATTACATTATTTGTAAAAAGTAACTTGTAGGTTTTCCTTCTTTTAATGAACCAATAAGCTTAGCCATAGGTCAATAGCAAATTATAGAGATTATATAATTATACACCAAAGATGCATTGCTCAGAAAAATTAATATATATTTTTATGTACAAGTTATATATTATGGACATTTTCAGTAACACACCAGGGAAAAGGTGCAAACAGCATATCCTGCTGTGGTAATTGCCAAACTACAGCTAGATTAAGAATGCTTCATATGTTGCTAATGGCCATGCGTATACAAACAGAAATGAAACGGTCATACCTTCATCAAATTCTTTTATTTTTTGCACCTTTGTTGCCACTTAATTTTTTGCTGGTCTGCTGGGTTTGGTTTGGTTGGTTGGTTAGTGATCGTGAGCAGCGGGGACAAGCACTGACAGGAGTAGGAACGTGGCGGGCGCAGTGGCGGAACTCTAGGGCCCAGATGCAGAGTAGGCCCTGCGTTGTGACTTGACACTCGCTAGTGGGTGCAGAGGGAGAAACGTGGGTGCAAAGTTGCAAACCTCCACCGATTCTTTTTAGTTATGCCCCTGATGATAAGATTGACCTGACAGTGCGCACAGCAGCATGTAAAATAGAATATTCTTTTACGTGCTTCTTACCTTTACAACAGACTGTTATATCTCTATGGTACATTATTGGATAGGGTTGGGAATTATACAGAACAACATTCAAACTAAGGGAGCTGGCATTAAAAAGAGAACAATAAAGATACACTGTACTCTCTGTTAATTGTGCCATGAATCTTCATGAAGGTGTGTAAGCTGCTGTTTATCTGCCAAGTTATTCCCAGCTCTACTTACACCAAAAAGAGCATCTGCACAGTGCCAGCTGGTGTTGATTCTAAGGCAGCCTTTTTGTTTTAACAGTGTGAAGTTTTGGGCTATTAGCAACCCTATAAGTGACCATGTGCATGAGGCAGGCACGCTGGGAAACCAGGAGAGACAAACTGCGCAGAGCTGAAGTATACTCTAAAGACTGCTTGGTGAGAACGATAACACAAATAAGCAGTGTCTAGGCACAAAATGTCATACACAAATGTTATAAAATAAAGCTAAGGGCAGTGTGCGGGTAATTAATTGGGAATTTGCCAGTGTTTGAAGTGCCAAATCAATTTAAAAGGAGTGAGATTATTCACAACTCAGCACCTTTTCAGGATATAAATAAAACATAACATTTGACGGCAATTAAGGAACACTATTATTCAGCACTTTTGCAATTTATTTTGAAGCCTAAAATTATGAACAAGCAGCGAAGTGCAGGCTGTGTACATGGCTTGAGCTGTATACTCTACAGCAGTGGTCTCAAAGTACAGGCCCTGGGGCCATATGTGGCCCTCAAGATAGTTTCATCTGGCCCTCCTTTGTTTAATATTCAAACCATTAATTTGGGCTGTCAATATTTGTAATGTTCTAAGAGGTGTAACTAGTTAATGTTCTATATAGGTACCCACAAGATTACTATAAAGACAAGTGTTCAGTGAAGGCTCCCACCATACACTGCTTGGATAAATGTCACTTTTTACATTGTAATACAGTTCCAGAATGATCACTTCCCTTGACACTCACAAGATAAATAGACAACTAGCTACAACTCCCACCACCATACACTACTACTTGAATACAGGGTCGGCTAAAAGGGGGGGGGGGGCAATGCCCACCCAAATGGAATTCTGTGGCATCTAAAAAAATATTGATATGATCATACACTTTAAAAATAATAAATAAAATAACAAATTGTTATGTAATGCTGCTGTCAGGGTGCCAGGAATCAGACTGAGACGAGAAGTGCAAAATAATCACACCTTTATTAATAGCAAAAAATAATAAAAAGTCCACAAGTCAAATAACAAGCCAGGAATCAAAACCAGAGCTGGTAGTCAGACGAGCCAAGTCAGGAGCCAAAGCGAGTAGTCAGACGAGCCGGAATCAGGAATAAGGAGAACAGAAGAGTCAGGAACAAGCCAGAGATCAGGAACCAGGAGGGACGTCAGACAGCCAGGTAATACACAGGAGCTCTCACAAACAGGTCTGAGACAACGCAAGGGCAAAGTATACTGAACAGAGGCCCTTTAAATAATAAGTGATAACATCACAATTCTGAGACTGCATCCTGTCTCACACGGATGATGTACACCAGTCTGGCCATAAAAGGACGTGCAGGAAATGAGCAGCATCACATAGTATGCACCAGAGTCAGCAAGAGAGGTGAGTAAAATGGCTGCCAGCAGCACATGGCAAACAAAACAGGGACAAAACCCTGATAGTACCCTCCCCTCAATGACCCCTCCCCTGCGGGAGGACAAAAGGCTTATTGGGGATGGAAGGCACGGAGGAGGGCAGGAGCATGAACATCAGAGAAGGGAACCCATGAACGCTCCTCCGGACCGTAGCCCCTTCAGTGAACCAAATACTGTACGCGGCCCCTGGACATACGAGAGTCAATAATGCTGCTGACCTCATACTCCTCGTGGTTGTCAACAAAGATAGGACGGGGACGAGGCAATATAGTGGTAAACCAATTACAAACCAATGGTTTCAAGATGGAGACATGAAAAACATTGGAGATGCGCATTGCAGGAGGAAGGTCAAGAGCGTAGGCCACAGGATTGACCCGTCAGAGTATTCGAAAAGGACCAACATAACGGGGAGCCAGTTTATTGCAAGGCACACAAAGATTCAAGTTGCGGGAGGACAGCCAAACTCTCTCACCAACCTGGTAGAAAGGCGCGGGCAGACACCTACAATCAGCCTGGAACTTTTGGCGCTGCATAGAACGATGAAGGCAATCCTGAATCTGCACCCACGTGGAACGGAGTTGCCGGAGATGCTCCTCCAAAGCCTGAATACCCTGAGACATGAATGAATCGGGCAACAAGAATGGTTGAAACCCATAATTCGCCATGAACTGGGATAACTTGGAGGAAGCATTAATAGCACTATTACGAGCAAACTCTGCCCAAGGTAACAGTTCAGACCAATTATTGTGGTGATCTGAGACATAGCAACGGAGGAACTGTTCCAGAGCTTGATTCGACCGTTCCGCAGCACCATTGGATTGAGGGTGATATGCCGAGGAGAAGGAAAGCTGAATCCCCATTTGAGCACAAAAGGAATGCCCAAATCTGGATACAAACTGGCTACCCCGGTCCGACACTATCTCCTTGGGTAACCCATGTAAACGGAAGACCTCCCGGGCAAAAATTGAAGCAAGCTCCTGAGCTTGCTTCTCATTAGAAGTCTATGAGAAAAATGACAAATATGAAGAGGAAGAAGAAACGGAAAATGATAGCAGTATTTCAGAAAATGAGATAGATTAAATTGCATGTATATGTTGTGTCTGTTTCCTTTTCTCAATTATTTTTTTAAGTTAAACCTCACTATGGAGCTTAAATATTGATGTGGTCCTTACACCCCCCAATGACCATATCCTACTTGCACAAATAATGCCAGTTACTTACCTTTTTATTTGCTTTTTTTTTTTTTTTATGTTGATAGTTTCTTGCTTTTTGTTGCTTTTGAGGGAAAGGAGGTTGGTTACCTGTTCTCATGTATAGTTGAAATGTTCTTAACATATATAGCCTTGTTATTCCATTTGTAACAAAAAATAAAGTTTTAAAAAGCAAATTTAATTTAGTTACTGAATAAGCTGTACTTTTATATCAAGCATAATATTTTATATACACTGCATTTTATGTTCCCAGTGTAACAAAATTACTTTCTATTTGTAAAACGACTCCACATTGCATTATTTTCCATTTTTCCGAAAATTTCCATTTTTTTCCGGAAAAAAATTGGGGAAAAACTTTTTTTTTCTCCATGGTTTCAAAATTTCTGGAAATTTTACATCTCTAACTGCAACACAGACTCTCTGGTATTACTGTTCTATCAGCTCCGGAGTGGCAGCAAGCATGTACCAACCAATCCAAAGGCAATATAAAAGTAAAAAAAAAAAATATAATGCCTTTTTCAAAAACCATCTTATAGATGGACATGACAAATTGATTCAATCTTTTTTTGCTTTTTTCAGAAGACTACACAGGCATTTCTGTCATTGAAGGATAATCTAAAAAGAGAAAAGGCGGTATGGACTACCACAGGCAACGAGCAGGAAAATAGCTGTTGAACAAGAAATTGTTATATAATCCATTGATGTAAAGAAAAAAAATAGTTCTGCAATTTGATGCTGATAAATGATACATTTATAATATATAAAAAGATAAATCCTAGTATGAAAATATAATTAATTACAAGTTTTATTTTGTTTAAACGTTCCTAGTATAATTGTGAGGATAATGTCTCTTCCACCATGCAGTGTTCAGACCTGTTGAGAATGATATATTTTTTATTATTTTGATGCTATTCTGCTTGTTCCTATAATATAAATTCAAATCTATTTGCTTATCAAATACTGTCTGCAATGCCAAGTTTATCTATAAGGACTGATGATATATTGTTATCTTTATGTGCTTGGTAAGTACACATCCAACAATATGGATTTGTTTCTAGACCTATAACAAATTGTGCCAATTTTTGCGTACTGAATGACTTAATCTTCTTTTATCTATCTTTTTTCTGCAAAAAAATAAAAGTAGCACTATAATTAGCCTATAACTGTTTATATTTTTGAATAACAGCCCAAAGGTATAAGTCTATGATTGGCTGATGGCTGTCACATGATACAGGGGACAGGGAAATGCAAATATAACAAATTAGAACATTTAAAGGGACAGTCTACTCCAGACTTTTTATTGTTTCAAAAGATAGCTATCCCTTTATTACCCATTCCCCAGTTTTGCATAACCAACACAGTTATATTAATATACGTTTTACCTCTGTGACTACCTTGTATCTAAGCATCTGCAGACGGCCTCCTTATCTCAGTCCTTTCACAGACATTAATTTTAGCCAATCAGTACTGATTCTTAAATAACTCCACTGGAGTGAGTACAATGCTATCTATATGACACACCTTAACTAGCTCTGTCTAACCGTGAAAAACTGTCAAAATGCACTGAGATAGGAGGCGGTTTTTAGCAGTTTAGAAATCAGTTTGAGTCTACCTAGGTTTAGCTTGCAGCAAAGAATGCCAAAAGAACAAAGCAAATTTTATGATAAAAGTAAATTGGAAAGTTGTTTTAAAATTGCATGCCCTATCTGAATCATGAACGTTTAATTTTGACTAGACTGTCCCTTTAAATTGTTTTAATAGAATCATTTAAGCACAAATGGTTACAATATAACTTTAAACTAAACCAAGCAAGTAAAACAATTTTACCAGCATATTATTATTATAATTTATTTATCAGGCGCCAACGTATTATACAGTGCTATGAAATTAAATTAAACAGTGGTCCTTTGGTAATAACAAAAAATGTTAAATCAAAGTAAATATAAAAAGAAAAAGATTATGTAAAAAACAGCACACAACTTACTTGATTTATTGTAAAATTAGCACTTACAAATTCTCAGTATAGCTCTGCCCCCAGTATGATAAGAGTAGAGAATTTCGAAACCTAAGTTTTTCTTCTGTCATTTCTGGGCATGAGCAGATCTGACTCCCTGTTATCTAGTCCAGTGTTTTTCAACCAGTGTGCCGTGGCACACTAGTGTGCCGTGAGAGATCCTCAGGTGTGCCACGGCAGACTGACAACAGTGTGACATTTTTTAAACTTTGCTTGTTTTTTACTCCCAGTGCAGGGGTAGTTTGTAGGAGGCATGGCATAACAGCACAATACATACAGTATGTGTGTGTTTGTGTGTATGTGTATATATATATATGCTGTATTAGGCTACAATGTGTGATTTTTTTTAAATTTTGGGATGGTGGTGTGCCACAGGATTTTTTAATGTAAAAAAGTGTGCCACGGCAAAAAAAAGGTTAAAAATCACTGATCTAGTCCATTCACTAACCTAAAAGTTTTATGACATCAGGCTAAGATAAAACTTCCTGCAAAGGCCTCCTCCTCCTTGTAGGGCTGTGACATGAAGCACAAATGTAGTGTAAAAAATAAATAAAACGTAAAATCCATTTAAATAGATGAATAATACATTTTGCAATGATGTATATTAAGTATAAGCAACTGCTTAGTGCTTTTTTTATTACAACAATGAAAAATGAAACAGGCTGTTTAACATCCCTTTAGTTAATCTGTTGGCGAATTACAAATAAATAATGATAATAATAAGTTCTTTGTTTTTCTTAATTACTCCCCAAATTCACTTGTTCAACAAGCCTATCCCTGAGTTTGGCGAAGCTGCCCGGAGACCATGTGGCATTGCTAGTTTCTGGGCTTACGGTTAATTGAAAATAGAATCCGAGCATGAAGGCAAAAATAAAATTCCCCTTAAGATTAGAAAAAGGCACAATATCACTTGCTTCTAATGTAAGATGAGTAATTCCAGATCATGGCACATGCTGGCTCCAACAACACCCTGAGACATTGCAGTCGCCTGGAAGTATTAACACTTCTAAAAAAACATCAGCAAGTCTGTACAGTTTTATTACAGGCATGTATACATTTCCACTCAATTTTATTTCATTGATGCTTAACTCTATTTCAACAGATTCCTACTGTCTTTCATTTTAAAAAATGTCTGAAAAATATATAAATTGCAATTTATTTTTTTTAATATTACTTTAAGTAAATGAACCCCTTTTTCAGAGACAAAAATAGCAAAAATGCTAAAAATTCTCCAGGCATTTTGGTCATCACTTCATTTAAACATAAATAGAGGCTTGTTTTTTTGTATTTACCTATCAAAACTATATTTGGCAAATTTTCATACCACCGTTTTATTGCTAAATGTGATCATATTAAAAATAAAATTGTTACCTTTTTCACTTTGGGTTTCTCAATGAAATTATTTACATACCGCTTGTGCAGTATTGTAGTGTAGGTATTACCCTCCCACCTGACATCTGCCAGCAAAATAATCCTTAGCAGATCCCTCCCAAACAACTCTCTTCGCTCCTCTCCCCACTAGTCACCACCAGCTTAGGTACTGGCAGACAGTCTGCCAGTATGCAGTTTTAGGACATTTTGTTTAAAAAAAAAAAATTCAATCAATTTTTTTTTTTTTTGCATTGTAGGGATCCCTCCTCAACCTCCCAACTTTCTGATCTCTCCCAAACAGCTCTATAACCCTCCCTCCTTTAACTAGTAGCAGCCATATTAGGTACTGGCTGCTGGATACCAGTAGTCAGTTAAAGGGACATGAACTCCAATTTTTTTCTTTCATGATTTAGAAAGAGCATGGGATTTTAAGTAACTTTCTAATTTACTTCTATTATCTAATTTGCTTTATTCTTATGATATCCTAGTGATTGGTGGCTGCACATAGATGCCTCATGTGATTGGCTCACCCTTGTGCTTTGCTATTTCCTCAACAAAGGATATCTAAAGAATTAAGCAAATTAGATAATAGAAGTAAATTGCAATGTTGTTTAAAATTGTATTCTCTACCCGATTCATGATATACATTTTTTGGATTTAGTGTCCCTTTAATAGTAATTTTATCACTTTTTAAAAATGATTTAATAATAAAAATGTTTTTTTTTTTCCTGCAGTGTTGCAACCCTCCTCCAACCGATCGTTTATAGGACCCCCTCCCCCTGTCAAAACCATTTTCTGTATTGTAATGGCCCCTCCACCTCCCTCACCAAATTATTTTGCTGTAGCATAGAGGACCCTCCCCTTCCTCCTTCCATGATTTTTGTAGAGCATAAATCTCTTAGTATCCTTTGTTGAAGCAGCAATGCACTACTGGGAGCTAGCTGTACACATTGGTAAGCCAATCACAAGAGGCATATATGTGCAGCCACCAATTAACAAGAAGTAAATTGGAAAGTTGTTTAAAACGTTATGCTCTATCTGAATCATGAAAGAAAAAACTTGTGTGTCATGTCCATTTAAGAAAGGTTACCAAAAGAACTAAGCAAAATTAATAATAGAAGAAATTTGGAAATTTGTCTTGAACTCTTTTGAACTCTGCGTTTTTTGGATAACTCTAAAAAGATTCCCTGGGGCTAAAAAGATTCCTTATTTTAATGACAGAACAGCTGTTATCCACTTTCTGTAAGATATAGACCTCTTCGTAGCAGTGCTTCTAGACCACCACAGATTCAATACATTTATTTCTGCCTGGGAAAAAAAAAGGGTCTGTTTCTTGCTAAGGCTAAGAGGGACAGACAGCAGGCTGGTAGATCTATTCTACACCAGAATACCTGAGGCTACCTCACAGAATAAACTGGATGCAAAATCTACTAGGAAATAAGCAGTGTTTGGAAGGGAATTTTTTGTGTGTATGTATATATATATATATATATATATATATATATATATATATATATATATATATATACTTGTATTAATATTTAATCTGAACTTATATGCATTGTATTCTATTTTAAAAGAAATCATGGAAATGTCATGCTTTGATGGTTTTTAGAATAATGCAGTGATGCAATCAAGTGTTTTTCAGTTCCTGTTAGAAGTGGAAGTACAGAGCACTGTTATATTCCACACAGTTAATGGCTGCACACTCTAGTGACTTATTTATAACTGTCTAATTGGCCTCAGTAAAAAACGAAACCTAGGTTTCAACATGGCAGCACCCATTACTTTATAGACACTGAAACTTTACACTTATTTTGTCAATATTTAAACAACTAGTTAAACTTTATAAAAAATCCATCTACATGTTATTCTAAGACTAATCTTTCTTTGAATGCATCATTCTATCTAGCATTTATGTAGTGTTTAATATGCCTTTTAAAGTTAAAGTATTAACTTTACTGGCACAGTCCACTCTGTCTAAATTACAATATAGTAGGCTTTGTGAGGAAGCTGTACCTGTGCTCCAGTGACACGCTATAACACACACAAGCATTGTAACCCTGTGATATCTAGCTAATCACTTCCTATACAATATTTCTGGAATGCAAATACTTGCATATGCACAAATCTATTATTCTACCTTCTAACAGGTATAGACTGGCATGATAAACAAACGGGAGTAAACACAAATAAGTAATTCTGCCACTACACCAGGGGTGTAAAAATGTTAGTAATATTAGTTTATTAAAAAAACACACTACACATGAAAACAATATATATACTATCACTACCCCATAATGAAATGTGCATGTTTGGTTCTTATAAAATGTATAATAACAATTTTAAAAAAATCAAATAATAAGATTACAAATATATTTTTAATATGTAATAAGGTAAAAAGTGACTACTCCATACCTGTTTATTTTTTGACAAGTCCCCATCCTCTTTGTGCATAATCTTCTAATCTGCTCATATCCCTAATTAAAGGGACATAATACCCATATTCTAAAGCACTTGAAAGTGATGCAGCATTACTGTAAAAAGCTGACATGAAATATCACCTGAACATCTCTATGTAAAAAATATTTTACCTAACAATTTCTTCAGCTCACCAAAGTGCTCTGTGAACAGTTATACTTCAGCTGCTGTTCAACTACAAGTTAAAAAAACAAAACAAATTAGCTAATCAGCAGTGCTGAGGTCATGCATTGTTTTGCTGTGATCTCATGAGATTTTACTGAAATTTCAAAAAATGTCATAGTAAACTTCCTTAAACTGAAAAGGAAAATAACATGACTGCCTGCACATACCAGATGCACACTCCCTTGCAAGTCTTGGGACTAGCATTCTGATTAGCTACTTAAAGTCTCTTTACAGTGGAGTGTGAATACTTAGGACATTTTGAGGTAAATATCTTCCTTTTTTACAATGTTCATGGGATATTTTCTAGTCAGCTTTTTACAGCTATGCTGCATCACTTTCAAGTGCTGCGACATTTAGGTGTCATGTTCCTTTAAGAAATCCCATTATTCTATTCGCCAATATGTCTCTTGTTGTTCACACTGCTGCATGGTTGCCAAGAGAAATAACATTTGTTTTTTAGCAATTAGTTTTGAGCACTAGTTTAAACGATCTTCTTTTACACAGATATTAATCTTTAATGTACCCTTTATCAGAAATCACTAACAGAACAAGTGATTTGTGGAGACTATTTCAGTCTACTGTTATTTTTGTTTGTTTTTTGCAATAATTTATTTTTGAGGGGTGCTAAAATATTTTTTGTTAGAATTTATTGTAAGGATATTATATACACTTTGCATCCTCAATTAACTTATTTATATAATATGTATTACTTACTATATTATACTGTATATATATATATATTTACAGACAGAAAACAAAAGATTAAATGATGAAACACTGAAAACAGTGTAGTATAAAGTCATAACCACAATTAAATATGGCCTTTACATGCATTGCACTATGAGCTTATACATTTGGCAACAAAGAACAGAACAACTATTAGCAGAAATGCAGAGTGCTTTAACCCCATAAGCCATTATGCTCTATATATACGTTTTGCAGGACTTTGCTTGTCATACCAACCACACAAAGTATATATACGTTGGAGCTGCAAGAAGCTGGAGTTCCTGAGCTCATGGCATCTGTCTTTATATGGAACCGGAGAACGATCGGTGCTCCGACTCCATATGAAGGCACATGCCAGATTGTTAAAGACGGTGAAACTGTGGGTGGTCCAGCAGCGGAGTGGGTAGGAAGGAGGGAAGGGTAGAGAGTGGATGGCCCTACACTGCGGAAATAAAAATAAAAGGAGTCTGAGGAATGTGGAGCTACACTACAGAAAAAAGAGGGTGGGCATCCCTAACTAACGATCGTTGGAGGGTTGACCACTACACTATAAAAAAAATCTAAAAAAAAGTGTTTTATAGGTACTAGCAGACAGCTGCCAGTATCTAAGATGGCGGACACTAGTTAAAAGGGGGGAGAGTAAGAGAGCTGTTTTGGAGGGACCTGGGAGGTTGGAGGGTAAGGGGGGATCCTACACTGCAGAAAATAGAAGAAAAAAAAATCATTTTAAAAAAATTGTCTTAAATCTTCATATTGGCAGACTGTCTGCCAGTACCTAAGATGATGGTGACCAGTGGGTGGGAAATGTCAGGTGGGAGGGTAATCTCTACACTACAGCTAAAATTAACCTTACAAGCTACCTGATTAACCCCTTCACTGCCAGAAATAATAGGAGCGTACTGCACAGCTTCAAATAGTGGCATTATAATTACCAAAAAACAATGGCAATGATTGGTGGCATGAAATATACCAAAATTGAATTAGATCAATACATATGAAGCCTTCATTAAAGTTGGTAGACCCACCCCCATTAACAGTATACACAGGATTACTGCAGTTGATAAATATAATGAGGAAACACAGTCAAACCTTCAACGCTCCTTACACATCTGCACTGTCTTCTCTGTGAAAGCTAGTGAACTGCAGCATGCACTGTACTGCACGCAAGCTTTTAGAGAGAGGATAGAGCTGATGTTGGAGTGGTAGCCATTAAATAAATAAATATCAGTGCTAGGCCTGCAACCCTGCCGGTCACTCATTGTGCCTGGGTCCAGTGCTACTCACTTAGAAGTTGGTTATAGGTGAAAAGATAGGGTAGGCGCTGGGGGTGTTACAGCCACTCTTCAGAATAAGCTTCTCAATAGCTTATATAGGGAAAGTAAGAAAATGTATAGTGAGAAGAGGGCGCTATACATTTTATAAAACTAATATCACATTCTTAAAAACAACTCTAAAAAAATGTAGAATTCCGGTATACAACTACTGGCAATAAAAGTGTAAAAAGGGACTTCTCCCTATAGAACAGATAATAAAGTTAAAAGCACATAAAGTGTGCAAACAAGAGTTAGACTTTCTGAGATCGATCCAATAAGGTTAATCCACCTATGTCATACAGATGACACAAAGTCAGTATGTGTTCCACCATACAGTCATATTCAGGTGTATTTGTGTTTCACAAATACGACTCTTATAGCCGTTCCAGCATATAAAAGTGGGGTTAGATATCATCTTCCTTATAGTCAATCTGTTATTTCGAGTGAAAAGTAGTCAGAGAACCGCTTATATTACCTGACCCTAGTATCTTCCGTATGCCTAGTGCTCACAAACAGCCGGTGTCACGTCTCCCAAGCCGTATAAACACCTTGTGTGAACCTGGTGAGACTCCCTGCTTTCCAGTTTAGCGTTCCACTTAGCTTAACGGTTATTTACAATACCGGTCAGCTGACCTGGGGTCATCTTTTCATTGGTCTAAAAGCGGACTTTTGAAAATTTGTCAACACAGGCAGTATAGAATCTCCTTTTGTATGCAAGTGTTAACAGTAATCAAAAAGGCTCTCCACAGCATTCAATCAACACGTTTTGCCCAATTTCTAGGGCTACTTGCTTAGAAGGCACTCGCTAAAAAAAACGTATTTGTGCTCCCGCTCCTGTGCATGCCCGTATCTGCTCTAGCGCCCTCCAGGGGAGTTGTGCCCCACAATTTGAAAACTGCTGCACTAGTGCATTGCTGCTCCTTTGCCTCCCAATGTATAAATTCCAACAAAGAATAAGTCTTAACACATTCAGATATAAATGAGCACACATAATATGAAAGAGTATACACAGTTCACGTCTCTATCTAGGGTTAATAGTATAATAGATGCATAGCACAGACAACCAATTAAACAAGAGGGAGTGGAATAAAGCCACACAGCTGAGGCTGACAAGAAGAGTCTATGAATAAGGCCAATCAGGGCCGAAACATGTTAGATGTGTCTATCTGTCTGTGCCATGTTTTTTAATTCAAAGCCGTTTTTAAGCTGAAGAAATAAAGATATTTTTAAGTTTTTATCCAGTTGCCGGTTTTTCCTTGGTTATTGCTCCAACAAAGGATATAAAGAAAACAAAGTCAATTTGATAATAGAAGTATATTAAACAGTCTATTAAAATTGTGTCCTCTGTCTGAAACATGAAAGTTTAATTCTGACTTTCATGTCCCTTTAATTTCATTCTTATAAACCACCATTTCCAGATTGTGAAACTGTTGGTTTATCAGAAAACCCCAATACTAATTGATTTAAGAGATAACAAAAATATGATATTCAGTCCTATGATATTAAATCAGACCTCACTGACGAGGCCCACAATAGGCCGAAACGTACGTCTGGGGTTTTGCTGTTTCTCTCGTTCAGAGAGGGATTGCCTGGTATTTTGGGGCTGGACTGTACTGTGAAGTCAGGATCAGACTGATATGCTTCAGGAAAGTTCTTCTCTGTGAAAGGCACATGTTGAGCAAAAAGAGGCTGCTTCTTGGGTGGTAACTAGCCATAGAACAAGCTATTATGCTATTGTTCGTTCCCAGGTTGAGCGCTTCTCTCTTTTTATTTATTAAATCAGACTTAACAATCTTTATCAAGCACTCATTCATTTTAAATAGTAAATACAAAATTAAAAAAAAAACATCAGTCAAAATGTTTTATCATATATAGTAAAAAATAAATAAATATACAAGCATACTCGTTTTATTGCTCTTCACTTTATTGTGCTTCGCTGATATTGCTCTTTTTACAAAATGTTTGTTGCAATCCTGTGTCAAGCAAGTCTATTGGCACCATTTTCCAACATATATACTCATATAAACACATAAATACACATTTTTACACCACTATATAAACAAACTACCAGCAAAAAGGGGATTTTTATCAAAGCGTTATGGGGGATGTTTATCAAAGCGTCAATCTCGGTGCATTACGCTCTCCAGACATCACTGACGCGGATCCACATAAGATGCCCTTATTTATAAAAAAAAATCCGGCTCCCATGGGCGCCAAGCCGGATTTACCGCACGGTTATTGGCTAAGAGGTGAAAAAGTCACCAATATCCCCCTATGACTGAAAGCTCAGATGATGGTTAGCAGTTTTTAGCAATAAAGTATTTTTAATTAAGGTATGTACATTGTTTTTTTTAGACATAATACTATTGCACACTAAAGAGACTACAGTATGGTGTTAATATAACTTCTATATGCACTGGGAAACAAAAAAATTAGTCTTACTCACTTTATCGCTATAGTCGCTTTATTGCGGTGGTCTGGAACCAAACCCGCAATATCTCAGAGGTACGCCTGTGTATATATATATATATAGCAGCAAGTGGTGAAGGATCCAAACGGATGGGTTCCGTATCCAGCAAAAACTTCACACAACAGGCACAGCAGGAATTTGTAATCCGTTTAATTTATAAACAACCAAACGTTCCAGCCCTCACATGGGCTTTTATCAATGGTAAACATAAGCCAGGACGGACATGGCTTATGTTTACCATTGACAAAGGCCCATGTGAGGGCTGAAACGTTTGGTTGTTTATACATTCAACGGATTACAAATTCCTGCTGTGCCTGTTGTGTGAAGTTTTTGCTGGATACGGAACCCATCCGTTTGGATCCTTCACCACTTGCTGCTGTATGTCTATTGAGCAGTGCACCACGTGATTGCTGCTGTGAAGAGTGCCGTTTCCACTCTGCTACTTGTCTATATATATATATATATATATATATGTGTGTGTGTGTGTGTTTGTGTGTGTACTTCAATTGTTTATTTCTCAGAGTTTCATGCAATTTCCCTGCCACTGGAGGGAATGGAGTGGATACTGCAAAATTTACTTCCGTGACCCTGCTACGTGCTACATAGTGATTGCTTTTCACTGCAGTGACTTATTTATATTTGTATCTAGCTGGTCATAAACATAATAAAGACATTTTTAAAGGATTAGGTTACTGGAATGCTCTGAGACAGAAAAATAATGTTATGGTTACTATGTAGAAATTTAAGAAGCTTACAGGATTGACAAAGTTACAACACAGTCATTAAACATGCAGATTTTTTTGTTTAAATTGTTTGGATTAGAGACCTGTGACACTATGACAACAAAGAGGTGGTAACTGTCATTTATTACTTGATGATTATCCTACATTTCATCATAAAACAGATGAGTTTATTATACCGTTTAGTGAACAAGGGGTAGACTTGACAACAAGTCTTTTTCCTTATTACTATTTTGTTAGAAATGTTACTGCATTTAAGATACAAGTAGTCGGGGTTACAGACATCCAACTTAAGTACAACTCGTACTTACAAATGGAGAAAATAGAGCTTTATCGCCAATTCTTCTTTCCAGGATAACCCAAAATACTCAAAATCCAATTGTCACAAGGACAAAAAAAGTGATGTGAAATTTTCTGAACAGGGGCACAGATAGCAAAACAAATTTTTCCCTATGCTATCCAAAACTAAATAAAAACGTGGCTAGAGTTTCGCCTAAAAAAAAAAGTGCCTGTTCCAACTTACATACAAATTCAACTTACTTGCAATAGTACAAACCCACCATACAATTGACTTTCATGTCCCTTTAACCCCTTAATGACCACAATGTACCCTGTATGTCACTGGTCGTTAAGGGTTTTTTCAGGACATAATAACAAAAGTCTAGCAAGAAGACTCTATTAATACCCTCCCTCCAGCAGGCTTTGTGGAATAGAGCAGTCTCAACGCTGGTGGCAAGACCGCACTATAAAACAATCAAGTCCCAAAAAAAGGCCAGTGACATACAGGGTACGTCGCTGGTCCTTAAGGGGTTAAAGGAACAGCATACACATATTTTCATATAACTACATGTAATAGACACTACTATAAAGAAGAACATGCACAGATACTGATCTAAAAATCCAGTATAAAACCTTTTAAAAACTTAGTTAGAATGGAGTAAATTTGTGCTTTAAATTAAAAGCGAGCATCAGGATCCAGCGCAAAGTGGACTCAAATACCGGGGGCATTTAAGTCTCACAGCAAAACGTTTGGGAGTTAATTTGGACAATTTATTTTAAATAACCTAGGTCACACCGGCCCTATGAGAGAAAGGGCGCCATCTTGGGTTTTTTATAGAGTTCTGACTCGCCAAGAAAAATGATTACTGAGGTACAAAACTTTACAGAATCATTATGTGAGACATTGGAGGAACAGATATCTGGACTAAGCCTAATGATAGCTCAATGCTTTGAAAATTGTATTACCTCGCAAGGTTTTCAAGATGGTGTCAAACCATCTTTGCGGAATCCTCTGAGATACCTATTGAACCCCAGAGCCCTGATCCTGATACTTTTATTATGGAGCTATCTGCATTGCTAGATGGTTATGAACTGCAGTTTCTAGCAGAGATAGAGCAAGCACTCAGTTCATTACAACTGGTCTGCGCTGCAGAAGCAGAAGTGCTTTCTATGTAGGCCACGGTACAGATGGTAACCAATCCTAACACCGCTCCTATTAGAGATATACTGGCTGCCCAGGGGGTAAAGGATCACGTGGTGTATGATTGCAAAACAAATCAGCCGCATTGGACTCTGAATATGCTGCAACAGTGAGGGAAGTGATCTACGTTATGGGGCTAGACAGTTCTGTGAGTGGACTACAGGAAAAGCTAAGCGTGACCGGCTCCTTGTTGTGTAGCTACTTCAATACTTGGTTTGCAGCACAACCGACAGCCCAGATGACAACTTCAGGTTTTGCTACCCTTCAATTTCAACAGGTCCATATTCAACCTGGGGATAAATATTACACTACTGTGGGCCATTGGAAAATCTCAGGTCAGCTACCACCTAACCTTCCTGGTAAATTGGGTGTGGGCTAAAAGCTGCTTTTCGAATCTCCTGGAACACTATTAACATATAAGATTCCTGGACTAATATACCTCCGGTGAACATTATTGTCTGCCTGAGACGATTTTGTGTCGGCTAAACTTCTAAAAGTCCTATTTGCATTATAGTCTCCTAGATCATTGATGCTTTGATTGGCTGATGGACTCTGGGGTAATATGAAGCAATATCATTTAATTCTGTTAAGCATTCATAGATGAAGGACATTATATGTAGCTATTTTTTTTATTTTTTTTTTATACTAGCTGATATAGATTTGTCTCCTGCAGTTTGGAATGTTTATGCCACATAATTTCTAGAAATATCCCTCTAGACACTATCTATATTAACATATTCCGTTTTACATAATAAGATAGTCCACAGCGTATTTATAAATTAGTTTATATGTCTTTTGCTGTTATAGGAAATGTGCCTAGGATCTAGTCTGATATTTTAACTCTGCTAAAATTAGCTGTTATGGGTATCCTTAGCCCATTGGGAATTCCCTGTATGAGGGTGTGCAAAAATGTCATATGTCTGTTTATACTGTATCAAGTTGAGTGGGAATAAGTGCTGCTGTAGATATGCAGTTATACCCAATTATAATAAGCTTGGATCTACTTTTACTGTGTGTGTACACATAGTGGGTCTACCTATCAAGTGCTATATATATCTATTGTAATAAGGGAGTGTGTGGATGTATACGCAAGGTAATAGAGTATATGCTCAATTAACCATGTAATGCCAGTACTGCAATCTTCATTACTTTGATGCCTACGGGGCTGTCTGCGGCCGGGACAGCAAACGTGGACTTAACCTACATACAGCTAGTGATTTACTGCATATCTCCAGTATATCTGGTACCTAAACTTATACGCTTTTACTGATCTAGCTTTGAGGTCCACTACATCTTGCTATCATGGCATTAATGAAAAGATACTCTTAAGGAACGTAGCAATCTGCTTTTGGCGGGGAACACCATTTTCAGATATTATGCTCTATACAAATGAAATATGTTTGAATCTAGATCTTACTTATCTTACACTCTAAGGATATTAGTTTGTTATGCTTTGTGTTTATTCTCTGCTTTGAATAATATGGGTCCTTTCCTATGCAGTCACTATAGTCTTATAACTAATGGGAGTAAATACCAAGTTATTTATAGGGCTATCCTAGGCGCCAGGTTAGCCCATCTACATGTACACCCTAGACATACTAGCGGGAGTACCTATAGTGACACCCTATTAATTATACTAGTCCTCTTATGCACTAATGGGCATAAGATATCGATTCTATTAACCATTTGCAGATTAAACCCATTAATATATATACACATTTCCCCCTGAAAATACGTCCTTTTTCTTATATCTAAATTGTAGATGTGAAATAGACAGGGATGCTGATATCGTTGTTATTCTATAAGGTACTGTTGGAATGTATCACATTATATGAAGGGATATTTACAATATACATAAGGCACATCATAGCCTCCTCCGGTGGTGCTGGCTCCGTCTTCCCCCCCTATAGTTTATTTAATAAACTGAGGGACACAGATCCCATATCCATTTTCCCTAAATTATTTATATATATGTTTAACCATAGAAGTTTTGATACACCCTCCCCTATTCTCTAGACTAAAATGAGGTAACAGTTCCATAAGTCCTCTCGTACAAGCTTAGGGCACCTACATAAGCATATATCAACCAATGAAAGATAGCTATGCACTATATGTTATTAGTCCGATGACTGTGCTACATATACTTTGGTAATATTTCTCCAGACTATCAACCGTGTATTGTAGCTTTCTAAACAATGTATGGTCGCCAATATTTTGTACAGGATGTGTATGAAAGAACATGTTCTATATGTTATATGTATGTCATATCCTCAATAAAATAAAATTAAAAAAAAACAACTTACTTAGAAGCTCCCAGTTTAGTACTTTTGCTGAGGTTAGGCTGGGACACCCAGTGAAAGGGACTGGGAAAACAATAAGAGCAGACAAACCCCCCCCCCCCCTGCATATGAAAAGACAGATAACATATACAGGAGTCAGCAGGAGTATGTAAACGCATGTATACATCTGACACTGTGGGGCTTGGTTAGGAGTCTGGAAATCATCCCAATGTTATAAAAAAATAAGCAAAACTATGCATTGTTACAAAAACACTCCCAGATGGGCTATATAAATGGATCATCTGCAAAACATTTATGCAAAAGACAAATCTAGTATACACTGTCCCTTTAAGCTAAGTTTAATTAAGGCACACACAGTCAACAGGATTAATGATTAGTATGTCAAGGTGAGACACCCAGGAAGTAAAATCACAAGACAAACCAACTTTTTCCCGGCACCTGTCTTCCTTAAAGGGCCAACATAGTTGAAAAATTACATCTCTAATTCCTTAGAGCATGTATTTTAAGACTATTATCCCTACACCACTGTACATTAAACCACCACAAAAGGCTTAAACACACAGTAGACCCACGGAGCACTGCTAGTCCTGAGTGGAAACCGCTGCTAGTTGCATTTCTGAGCCATCACTTTATTTTCCACATGTTATAAAACACATCAGATATTACATCTATATACCCACGTAACCGGCCATCTGACCGCCAAACAACAAAAAAAGTTTCCAGTGAGCGCACTGGAAACACCAGATAGGAGCCAAACCGGGTAAGACTCCCGTAGTGGTTGTAACTGTGGGACAGTGTAATATACTCCTTAAAGTTTATTCTTATGTCAGTGCAGTATATGCCTGTGTAGGGAAAATGTGTTATTAAAACTACCTTAAAGGGACAGTCTACTCCAGAATTGTTATTGTTTAAAAAGATAGATAATCCCTTTATTACCCATTCCCCAGTTTTGCATAAGCAACACTGTTATATTAATACACTTTTAACCTCTGTGGTTACCTTGTATCTAAGCCTCTGCAGACTGCCCCCTTATTACAGTTCTTTTGACAGACTTGCATTTTAGCCCTAATAAGTAACTTCACTGGCTTGAGCACAATGTTATCTATATGAACATACATGAACAGCACTCTAGCTGTGAAAAACTGTCAAATGCATTGACATAAGCGGCGGCCTTCAAGGGCTTAGAAATTAGCATATTATCCTACCTAGATTTAGCTTTCAACTAATAATACAAAGAGAACAAAGCAAATGTGATGATAAAAGTGAATTGGAAAGTTGTTTAAAATTGCATGCCCTATCTGAATCATGAAAGTTTAATTTTGATTAGACTGTCCCTTTAAATGTATTAAAATTGCAACATATTATTTACAAAGTATAATACCAATACCATGTAACACTAAAGTGCATTATCGCATTCATGAAGTAAACAGTAATCATCCACTGATAAACAGGAATGGTGTCAACAATCAAATGGAGGATGCTGATGTCAATGCCTGTCCACGTGTCTTAATACAACGTAAGCTGAATGTCATGATTGACATGTATGCTTATCCAGTAACAATTAGTCACATGTCAATCCTCCAACCAATGATTCATAAGAGGAGGGATATAAATGTGTGTGAATATGGAGTTTATCATGTCTTGCGCTTCCCCTCTTAAGGAGCACTTGGTGAAATCTGTGTCAGGGGAAGACTGTGGATCTAACGCCTAGATTTACAGTTCTGCGGTAGCTGTCAAAAGCAGCGTTAAGGGGTCCTAACGCTGCTTTTTACCGCCCACTGGTATTTAGAGTCAGCCAGGAAAGGGTCTAACGCTCACTTCCAAGCCGCGACTTTTCCATACCGCAGATGCCCTTACGCCGATTGCATATCCTATCTTTTCAATGGGATCTTCCTAACGCCGGTATTTAGAGTCTTGGCTGAAGTGAGCATTAGACCCTCTACCGACAAGACTCCATCCGCAGAAAAAAGTCAGTAGTTAAGAGCTTTCTGGGCTAACGCTGGTTCATAAAGCTCTTAACTACTGTGCTCTAAAGTACACTAACACCCATAAACTACCTATGTACCCCTAAACCGAGGCCCCCCCACATCGCCGCCACTATAATAATTTTTTTAACCCCTAATCTGCCGACCGCACATCGCCGCCACCTACATTATACCTATGAACCCCTAATCTGCTGCCCCTAACATCGCCGACCCCTATATTATATTTATTAACCCCTAATCTGCCCCCCCCCACGTCGCCGCTACCTAACTACACTTATTAACCCCTAATCTGCCGACCGGACCTCGCCGCCACTCTAATAAATGTATTAACCCCTAAACTGCCGCACTCCCTCCTCGCAAACCCTATAATAAATAGTATTAACCCCTAATCTGCCCTTCCTAACATCGCCGCCACCTAATTTCAAGTATTAAGCCCTAATCTGCCGATCGGACCTCGCCGCTACTATAATAAATGTATTAACCCCTCAAGCTAAGTCTAACCCTAACACCCCCCTAAAGTTAAATATAATTTTATTCTAACAAAATAAATTAAATATTATTAACTAAAGTATTCCTATTTAAAACTAAATACTTACCTGTAAAATAAACTCTAATATAGCTACAATATAACGAAAAATTATTTTGTAGCTATTTTAGGATTTATGAAGAAGAAATATCCCACCAGGGGGAAAAAGATAGGAGACCCGGAGACTGGAAAATTGATGCAATGGGTATCTTTATTCAGCCAAGTTGCCAAACAGCTGGTGCAGGTTCAGATGAACCCCTGACGCGTTTCGCGCATGCGTACATGCGCTTCATCAGAGGCTAAAGAATCTAGGTAAGTGAGAACCTATATAGGGGCTAGCAGCCAATCAGCAATTTATCTTTACGGATTTCAATAGAGAAATAGTAAGCCAATGGCAATTGTGAAAGGGTGTCAGCTCCTACATAGGTCGCACAGACAGCACTCATATCTTGCAATAAACACAATGACAAATATTAACAGCAAAAGCATTATGTACATTAATAAACATTATGCATTAAAAGGAAAAAATTATTTTAAAGTTCCTTGAAAAATATAAATATAAACAAATAATGTACAGAAAAATATTTTTTACAAAAGTAATAAAATAAAATATTTTTAAAAATAGAAACATATATTGTTACTTAAAGTAAAACAAAAGCAAATGTTAAAACATAATAAATGAATAATAATCATTGCGAAAAATTGTCTAATAATAGTATGATAAGGACTATTTGTTGTTATACTATCTAAATTGAAAGTAGTTAATGTAGCAGCAGTTAGGCAATTTATACTAATAAATGAACAAATTGCCATATTAGATATCTTTAATCAAGGATTAAACTATGTGACAAGGAATGGTTTAGAAACTATCGTAACCAAACTAATAACCTCGAAAAAAGAAACTAAGTAAAGGTAGTATTGTGCAATGTCACCGCAGTGTATCAACATCACACTGCAACTGCCAGTTGAGTATACATTAAGGCAGTGACAAGAACTACAATGGCATTACATAACTGCCTAGGACCTTACATACATAGACAATCACATATCCTAAGAATTATACAAATGGCTAACTTTAGTTTTGTTTAAAGGATATGCATAGATATGAATATGTATAAGTCAAGGAGGAAGAAGAGAACTCTAGCGACTCTGCTAGAGATCAGGTTAGAACACTCTAAGGTTATATCTTAGATCTATATGTAAACTAAACAATCTACATAATCTGTGGGAAGAGATGGTAAAACCTGTGGGGGACCCAAACTTTTTTTGTGTAATCATGTGATAATTTTTACACCTGGATTTGGACTAATTGATGCTAGGACATAATGTGCAAAATTATTCAGTAAAAAGATCCACATCCATTCTTTTATTTATTCCCTCTGGGGCCCTGGTGTGTAATTTTACTATCCAAAATATTTCTTTTTTACGAAGACTTTTTATAGCTACAATATAAATAATAATTTTATTGTAGCTATTTTAGGATTTATATTTATTTTACAGACAACTTTGTATTTATTTTAACTAGGTACAATAGCTATTAAATAGTTATTTACTATTTAATAGCTACCTAGTTAAAATAATTACAAAATTATCTGTAAAATAAATCCTAACCTAAGTTACAATTAAACCTAACACTACACTATCAATAAATTAATTAAATAAATTAACTACAATTACATATAATTAAATAAACTAAACTAAATTACAAAAAAACAAACACTAAATTACAAAAAATAAAAAAAGATTACAAGAATTTTAAGCTAATTACACCTACTCTAAGCCACCTAATAAAATATTAAAGCCCCCCAAAATAAAAAAAAATTCCCTACCCTAATCTAAATTAAAAAAGTTAACAGCTCTATTACCTTACCAGCCCTTAAAAGGGCTTTTTGCGGGGCATGCCCCAAAGAAATCAGCTCTTTTGCCTGTAAAAAAAACCCACAATACCACCCTCCAACATTACAACCCACCACCCACATACCCCTACTCTAACCCAAACCCCCCTTAAATAAACCTAACACTACCCCCCTGAAGATCTCCCTACCTTGAGTCGTCTTCGCCCAGTCGAGCACCGATGGACCAAAAGAAGACATCCGGAGCGGCAGAAGTCTTCATCCTATCCTGGCAGAAGAGGACATCCGGACCGGCAGGCATCTTCATCCAAGCGGCATCTTCTATCTTCATCCATCCGACGAAGAGCGGCTCTATCTTCAAGCCCTCCGGCGCGGAACATCCTTCTTCAACGACGACTACCCGACGAATGAAGGTTCCTTTAAGTGACTTCATCCAAGATGGCGTCCCTTGAATTCCGATTGGCTGATAGGATTCTATCAGCCAATTGGAATTAAGGTAGGAAAAATCTGATTGGCTGATTGAATCAGCCAATCAGATTCAAGGTCAATCGGATTGGCTGATCCAATCAGCCAATCAGATTGATCTCGCATTCTATTGGCTGTTCCGATAGGAATACTTTATTTAATAAGAGTTAATTTATTTTGTTAGAATAAAATTATATTTAACTTAGGGGGGTGTTAGGGTTAGGGTTAGACTTAGCTTTAGGGGTTAATACATTTATTATAGTAGCGGCGAGGTCCGGTCGGCAGATTAGGGGTTAATACTTGAAGTTAGGTGGCGGCGATGTTAGGGAGGGCAGATTAGGGGTTAATACTATTTATTATAGGGGTTGCGAGGCGGGAGTGCGGCGGTTTAGGGGTTAATACATTTATTAGAGTGGCGGCGAGGTCGGTCAGCAGATTAGGGGTTAATAAGTGTAGGTAAGGTAGCGGCGACGTTGGGGGGGGCAGATTAGGGGTTAATAACTATTATGTAGGTGTCGGCGATGTTAGGGGCAGCAGATTAGAGGTACATAGGTATAATGTAGGCTGCAGCGGTGTCCGGAGCGGAAGATTAGGGGTTAATAGTGTAATGCAGGGGTCAGTGATAGCGGGGGCGGCAGATTAGGGGTTAATAAGTGTAAGGTTAGGGATGTTTAGACTCACGGTACATGTTAGGGTGTTAGGTGCAGACTTAGAAAGTGTTTCCCCATAGGAAACAATGGGGCTGCGTTAGGAGCTTAACGCTGCTTTTTTGCAGGTGTTTTTTTTCTGCCCAAACAGCCCCATTGTTTCCTATGGGGGAATCGTGCACGAGCACGTTTTTGCAGCTAGCCGCTACCGTAAGCAACGCTTGTATTGAGAGTTGAAGTGGCGGTAAATATGCCTTTACGTTCCCTTTTTGGAGCCATACGCAGCCCTTCAGAGAACTCTAAATACCGGCGTTGTTTAGAAGCAGCGGTAGAAAAAAAACATGCGTAGCTAACGCACCCCTTTTGCCGAAAAACTCTAAATCTAGGTGTATGTTTCCTTTTCTATTTTAACTTGCATGCAGACATTTCTGTGGCCTCTTTACATTATTAATGAAATTATTATTATTCTCTGAATGAATTTAACTACAATTTCAATTTGTGTTTTTAATTGTTTACCTGTCAGTAATATTGTAGATATTTATTGATTTTTAATTTTTATCAATTCAAAGTTATGTTTTAAGGGTCGAAATGTATTCTTTCTGGTATACACCACACATAATTCTCTTAAACATTATGTGATGGGGCATTCTCCACCTAGTTGACTTTCTCAACTTAGTTTAACTAAGCATATAACTTGTTGCCACTCACCCAACTCTGGTCATCTTTGTACAGACCACAGAATCATAGATAATTCTCCCTTCTAGCTTTTCATTTATACTATTTAAAGGGACATAATACTCATATGCTAAATCACTTGAAACTGATGCAGTATAACTGTAAAAAGCTGACAGGAAAATATCACCTGAGCATCTCTATGTAAAAAAGGAAGATATTTTACCTCACAATCTCCTCAGCTAAGCAGAGTAAGTTCTGTGTAAAAAGTTATATAGTAAAATAAAAAAAAGAAGAAACAGCAGCCAATCAGCATCAACAGTAATCTTTTACCGTGATCTCATGAGATTTGACTTCTCTCATGAGATTTCATTGTAAACTTCCTTACACTGAATAGGGAAATAAGATGAGTGTGCACAAAAGCTCACTCATTCCGCTGTCCCGGGACAGACATACTGATTTGTTGCTTAGAAGGCCTTTACAATGGGATGTGGCTACTGAGAAACTTTTGAGGTAAAATATCTTTCTTTTTTACATAGAGATGTTCAGGTGATATTTTCCAGTCAGCTTTTTACAGCTATGCTGCAGCACTTTCAAGTATTTAAACATTTGGGTATTATGGCCCTTTAACATTTTAAGCATACATGGTAAATGCTACAATATTTGCTTGTGTGGAGTTCTATAAAATATGTAGACTAAGCGGCCTATTTATGAAAGTGCGGACGGACATGATCCGCTGTAGTAATCATGTCCGCCGCACATTGATAAATGCCGACAGCATACACTGTCGGCATTTATCATTGCACAACCAGTTCTAGTGAACTGCTTGTGCAATGCCGCCCCCTGCAGATTCGCGGCTAATCGGCTGCTAGCAGGGGGTGTCAATTAACCCTCAGAGGCTTCTTAACTCCTGTTTCCAAAGCTCCCTTTGGAGCTTGGTGAATCGACCCTATGTATTGTTAAAATACCTACATGTTACTACAGAAACCAACTTATTTTTGGTTGCTCCATTTTGTGTTTGGCAGGGGATTCATTCTGAATAAGATACAGTCCACTAGCAAACAAATAACCTCTTGAGACTATATTTGTGCTTCAGTGTATGAGAAGTGACTTATATTTAAAGTGCTTTCCAATTCACTGATCAAGTTATTCATGACCTCAGGGTCACTGTGAGGTGATTGGGATATTACGCAGTAACTAGAGCTGCAACACAAAATGAGTCACATGATCAATAGTGAGCACCTTGGAACAAATCTCAGCAAATAAAATTACCCAGTCAAGGGAGTAGAAACTTCCTTGTGCAAACTATATAATTCCTCCTTTCTTTTTGTGCTGAATACTAACAATTCTAACATAAAAATGTGCAAGGGCAGCTAAATGTGGGGAGATGGCGTCAGTAAAGAATCAGGTTAAATAGTACTCCAGGGCTGGATTATCCGTGTGTCAGGGAATTACTGGCATCTATAAAATGGCACACAGTAATCGACCTGTTCCTGTTGTCACATGCACCCCTTTCCTTTGAACAACGCGCACTTCTGGTACAGCCACATTTATTATTTATAGGAATCGTGTAAATTGACTTTCTGAAATTCCCCCCAATCACTTGAAATACAGTGTTATAACCCCATAACATTATTTTGTGATTTTTAAAAAAAAAAAATCCAATTTACTCCTATTGTCAAATTTGCTTCGTTTCCATGGTATTCTTTGTTGAAAAGTTACCTAGGTAGGTGTCTGGAGCACGACATGGCAGGAAATAGTGCTGCTCTTGCAAATGGATAACATTCTTGCAAGACTGCTTCCATATAGTGCTAAAGACACATGCACACTGAGCCTAAGTCCCTGCTTTTCAACAAAAACAAAATTTATGCTTACCAGATAAATTCCTTTCTTTCCTGGCAGGGAGAGTTCACGACTTCATTCTTTACTGTTGGGAAATACAACACCTGGCCACCAGGAGGAGGCAAAGACAACCCAGCCAAAAGCTTAAATATCCCTCCCACTTCACCTATCCTCCCAGTCATTCGGCCGAGGGAACAAGGAAAAGTAGGAGAAACATCAGGGTATGAAGGTGCCAGAAGAAAGTATAAAAAGGGAACCGCCCAAACAAAATATCTTACGGGTGGGGTCGTGGACTCTCCCTGCCAGGAAAGAAAGGAATTTTTCTGGTAAGCATACATTTTGTTTTCTTTCCATAAGGCAGGGAGAGTCCACAACTTCATTCCTTACTGTTGGGAAAAGCATACCCAAGCTCCAGAGGACACTGAAGGAATAATGGGAGGGAGCAAAAAGGAGGCAGATCCTAATCTGAGGGCACCACAGCCTGCAAAACCTTTCTCCCAAAAGCTGCCTTACAAATCTGCTCCATAGAGGCCTCGTTCTTAAAAGCCCAGGAACTCGGTGGATGACACTCCTCAACCAGAAAGACAAGGAAGACGTAGTGGCCTTCTGACCCCTACATTTACCTGCATAGATGACAAACAAAGATGAAGATTGTCAGAAATCCTTAGTAGCCTAACGGTAAAATTTCAAGGCACGAACCACATCTAGATTGTGAAGCAAACGTTCCTTCACCAAGGAAGGATTGGGACACAAGGAAGGAACAACAATCTTTTTTTTTTTTTTTGTTTAAATAATTTTTATTGAGGTAAAAGTCATAATACAACACCACTGTGAGACATCAAAATATGCATGAATACAGATGAAAAAAAGAAAAACACAATATGCACATTATTAAACATATAAAGTCATTTCTGTTTCATCACAGAGGAATCCAACTAAATGAAAAATAAGCTTAACCTCACTTTTTCAATTTTAGGACAACATAAAATATAAATTTTTAAGACAACATAAAATAAAACATCAAAGCGCTGATGTATAAAAGAGGACAAAAGCACAATCTAAATTATTGAGAAATATGCAAGTATTAATATCCATCAACAAACTAAGCATTCCATACGTCAGTATACAAAATATCTGAAGAAAATATTAGTTTGAACTCTGAACATGCATAAAACTTATTCCATGAGACACCAACAGCCAGAGAAAACTTCATAAACATCTAATAAAAATGTTGTGGAAAAACATAATTTATGCTTACCTGATAAATTTATTTCTCTTGTAGTGTGTTCAGTCCACGGGTCATCCATTACTTATGGGATATATTCTCCTTCCCAACAGGAAGTTGCAAGAGGATCACCCAAGCAGAGCTGCTATATAGCTCCTCCCCTCACATGTCATATCCAGTCATTCGACCGAAACAAGACGAGAAAGGAAAAACTATAGGGTGCAGTGGTGACTGGAGTTTTAATTAAAATTTAGAACTGCCTCAAAAAAAGACAGGGCGGGCCGTGGACTGAACACACTACAAGAGAAATAAATTTATCAGGTAAGCATAAATTATGTTTTCTCTTGTTAAGTGTGTTCAGTCCACGGGTCATCCATTACTTATGGGATACCAATACCAAAGCTAAAGTACACAGATGATGGGAGGGACAAGGCAGGAACATTAAACAGAAGGAACCACTGCCTTCCCAAAAACAGCCTCCGAAGAAGCAAAAGTGTCAAATTTGTAAAATTTTGAAAAAGTGTGAAGCGAAGACCAAGTTGCAGCCTTGCAAATCTGTTCAACAGAGGCCTCATTCTTAAAGGCCCAGGTGGAAGCCACAGCTCTAGTGGAATGAGCTGTAATTCTTTCAGGGGGCTGCTGTCCAGCAGTCTCATAGGCTAACCGTATTATGCTACGAAGCCAAAAAGAGAGAGAGGTGGCCGAAGCCTTTTGACCTCTCCTCTGTCCAGAATAAACGACAAACAGAGAAGAAGTTTGCCGAAAATCTTTAGTTGCCTGTAAGTAGAACTTCAGGGCACGGACTACGTCCAGATTATGCAAAAGACGTTCCTTCTTTGAAGAAGGATTAGGACATAATGATGGAACAACAATCTCTTGATTGATATTCCTGTTAGAAACAACCTTAGGTAAAAACCCAGGTTTAGTACGCAGAACTACCTTGTCTGAATGAAAAATCAGATAAGGAGAATCACAATGTAAGGCAGATAACTCAGAGACTCTTCGAGCCGAGGAAATAGCCATCAAAAACAGAACTTTCCAAGATAAAAGCTTAATATCAATGGAATGAAGGGGTTCAAACGGAACACCCTGAAGAACTTTAAGAACCAAGTTTAAGCTCCACGGAGGAGCAACAGTTTTAAACACAGGCTTAATCCTAGCCAAAGCCTGACAAAAAGCCTGGACGTCTGGATTCTCTGCCAGACGTTTGTGTAAAAGAATAGACAGAGCAGAAATCTGTCCCTTTAACGAACTAGCGGATAAACCCTTTTCTAAACCTTCTTGTAGAAAAGCCAATATCCTAGGAATCCTAACCTTACTCCATGAGTAACTCTTGGATTCACACCAATATAAATATTTACGCCATATCTTATGGTAAATTTTTCTGGTACCGACTCCGAAAAACCACGCTTTGATAGAATCAAGCGTTCAATCTCCATGCAGTCAGCCTCAGAGAAATTAGGCTTGAATGGTTGAAAGGACCCTGAATTAGAAGGTCCTGCCTCAGAGGCAGAGACCATGGTGGACAGAACGACATGTCCACTAGGTCTGCATACCAGGTCCTGCGTGGCCACGCAGGCGCTATCAGAATCACCAATGCTCTCTCCTGTTTGATCCTGGCAATCAGTCGAGGTAGCAACGGAAATGGTGGAAACACATAAGCCATGTTGAAAACCCAAGGGGCTGCTAGTGCATCTACCAGCACCGCTCCCGGGTCCCTGGACCTGGATCCGTAACAAGGAAGCTTGGCGTTCTGGCGAGATGCCATGAGATCCAGCTCCGGTTCGCTCCAACGAAGAATCAGTTGAGCAAACACCTCCGAGTGAAGTTCCCACTCCCCCGGATGAAAGGTCTGGCGACTTAGAAAGTCCGCCTCCCAGTTATCCATGCCTGGGATGTAGATCGCTGACAGGTGACAAGAGTGAGACTCTGCCCAGCGAATTATCTTCGAGACTTCCAACATCGCTAGGGAACTCCTGGTTCCCCCTTGATGATTGATGTAAGCCACAGTTGTGATGTTGTCCGACTGAAATCTGATGAACCTCAGTGTTGCTAACTGAGGCCAAGCTAGAAGAGCATTGAATATTGCTCTTAATTCCAGAATGTTTATTGGGAGGAGTTTCTCCTCCTGAGTCCACGATCCCTGAGCCTTCAGGGAGTTCCAGACTGTGCCCCAGCCTAGTAGGCTGGCATCTGTTGTTACAATCGTCCAATCTGGTCTGCGAAAAGTCATTCCTTTGGACAGATGAACCCTTTACAACCACCAGAGAAGAGAGTCTCTGGCCTCCTGGTCCAGATTTAATAAAGGGGACAGATCTGAGTAATCCCCATTCCACTGACTTAGCATGCATAGTTGCAGCGGTCTGAGATGCAGGCGCGCAAATGGCACTATATCCATTGCCGCGACCATTAAGCCGATTACTTCCATGCACTGAGCTACTGATGGGCTTGGAATGGAATGAAGGACACGGCAAGCATTTAGGATTTTTGATAACCTGGATTCCGTCAGGTAAATCTTCATCTCTACAGAATCTATAAGAGTCCCTAGGAAGGGAACCCTTGTGAGTGGTAACAGAGAACTCTTTTCCATGTTTACTTTCCACCCATGCGACCTCAGAAATGCTAGAACTATCTCTGTATGAGACTTTGCATTTTGAAAACTTGACGCTTGTATCAGAATGTCGTCTAGGTACGGAGCCACCGCTATGCCTCGCGGTCTTAGTACCGCCAGAAGCGAGCCCAGAACCTTTGTAAAAATTCTCGGGGCCGTAGCTATGGAAGAGCTACAAACTGGTAATGCCTGTCTAGAAAAGCAAACCTTAGGTACCGATAATGATCTTTGTGAATCGGTATGTGAAGGTAGGCATCCTTTAAGTCCACTGTGGTCATATACTGACCCTCTTGGATCATGGGTAGGATGGTTCGAATAGTTTCCATTTTGAACGATGGAACCCTTAGGAACTTGTTTAAGATCTTTAGGTCTAAGATTCGTCTGAACGTTCCCTCTTTTTTGGGAACCACAAACAGATTTGAGTAAAAACCTTGCCCTTGTTCCGTCCGCGGAACTGGGTGGATCACTCCCATTACTAAGAGGTCTTGTACACATCGTAGAAATGTCTCTCTCTTTATTAGGTTTGTTGATAACCTTGACAGATGAAATCTCCCTTGTGGAGGAGAAGTCTTGAAGTCCAGAAGGTATCCCTGAGATATGATCTCCAACGCCCAGGGATCCTGGACATCTCTTGCCCAAGCCTGGGCAAAGAGAGAAAGTCTGCCCCCCACTAGATCCGTTTCCGGATAGGGGGCCCTTTCTTCACGCTGTCTTAGGGGCAGAAGTAGGTTTTCTGGCCTGCTTGCCCTTGTTCCAGGACTGGTTGCCTTTCCAACCCTGTCTGTAACCATTAGCAGTCCCTTCCTGTTTTGGAGCGGAGGAAGTTAATGCTGCCCCTGCCTTGAAATTACGAAAGGCATGAAAATTAGACTGTTTGGCCTTTGATTTGGCCCTGTCCTGAGGAAGGGTGTGACCCTTACCTCCAGTAATGTCAGCAATAATTTCTTTCAAGCCGGGCCCGAATAAGGTTTGCCCTTTGAAAGGAATACTAAGCAATTTAGATTTAGAAGTTACATCTGCTGACCAGGATTTAAGCCATAGCGCTCTGCGCGCCTGGATGGCGAATCCGGAGTTCTTAGCCGTTAGTTTGGTTAAATGCACAACGGCATCCGAAATAAATGCATTAGCTAGCTTAAGGGCTCTAAGCTTGCTCATAATCTCATCCAATGGTGCTGTGCGAATAGCCTCTTCCAGAGACTCAAACCAGAATGCCGCTGCAGCAGTGACGGGCGCAATGCATGCAAGGGGCTGTAATATAAAACCTTGTTGAACAAACATTTTCTTAAGGTAACCTTCTAATTTTTTATCCATTGGATCTGAGAAAGCACAGCTATCCTCCACCGGGATAGTGGTACGCTTGGCTAAAGTAGAAACTGCTCCCTCCACCTTAGGGACCGTCTGCCATAAGTCTCGTGTGGTGGCGTCTATAGGAAACATTTTTCTAAATATCGGAGGAGGGGAAAAGGGCATACCGGGTCTATCCCACTCCTTGCTAATAATCTCTGTAAGCCTTTTAGGTATAGGAAAAACTTCAGTACACACCGGCACCGCATAGTATTTATCCAGCCTACATAATTTCTCAGGGATTGCAACCGTGTCGCAATCATTCAGAGCCGCTAACACCTCCCCTAGCAATACACGGAGGTTCTCAAGCTTAAATTTAAAATTTGAAATTTCTGAATCCGGTCTCCCCGGATCAGATCCGTCACCCACAGAATGAAGCTCTCCGTCCTCATGTTCTGCAAATTGTGACGCAGTATCGGACATGGCTCTCGTATCATCGGCGCGCTCTGTCCTTAACCCAGAGCTATCGCGCTTGTCTCTTAACTCAGGCAAATTAGATAATACTTCTTTCATAACATTAGCCATATCATGCAAAGTGATTTGTAAGGGCCTTGATGTACTTGGCGCCACAATCTCACGCACCTCCTGAGCGGGAGGCGAAGGTACTGACACGTGAGGAGAGTTAGGCGGCATAACTTCCCCCTCGTTGTCTGGTGATAATTTCTTTACCGGTAAAGACTGACTTTTATTTAAAGTAACATCAATACAATTGGTACACATATTTCTATTGGGCTCCACATTGGCTTTTAAACATAATGAACAAGTAGATTCATCTGTATCAGACATGTTTAAACAGACTAGCAATGAAGGCTAGCAAGCTTGGAAAAAATCTTTCAATAAATTTACAAGCAATAGAAAAAAAAAAAAAAAACTGTCACAGTTGAAATAACAATGAACTAATTCAGTTATAGCCAACAAATTTAACAGTAAATGTATGAATTTAGCAGAGGATTGCACCCACTAGCAAACGGATGATTAACCCCTCAATACCCAAAAAAACGGATAATCAATTTCAGATTTAACGCTTTTATCACAATCAAACACACTGTCACAGGTCTGCTGTGACTGATTACCTCCCTCAAAAATGAATTTTGAAGACCCCTGAGCTCTCTGGAGACGTCTTGGATCAAGGAGGAAGAAGCAGGAAGACTGTGCTAGAATTTTAACTGCTCAACAAGGCTAAAAAAAAGGCCCCTCCCACTCATATTACAACAGTGGGAGACCTGTTACAACGGTTTCTATGCAGAAATAAACGTTAGCCATATGGAAAAAAATCATGCCCAAAAAGATTTATCACCAAAGTACCTCACAAAACGAATAACATGCCAGTAAACGTTTTAAAAACAACTTTCCCAGTGTTATGCAAAGTTATCACTAAGCCTGCTACCAGTCGCTTCTACTGCAGTTAAGGCTCATACATTTATTTCAGTATTAACAGTATTTTCTCAGTCAAATTCTAGTCCCTAGAAAATAACTCAACAGCGCATACATTTATCAGCCTGATACCAGTCGCTACTACTGCATTAAAGGCTGTACTTACATCATATGGGTAACAGCAGTGTTTTCTTAGTCAATTCCATTCCTAGAAAATATTATACTGCACATACCTCATTTGCGGGGGACCCCGCATGCTATTCCCTTTTCTGAAGTTACCCCACTCCTCAGAATGTGCGAGAACAGCCAGTGGATCTTAGTTACGTCTGCTAAGATCATAGAAAACGCAGGCAGATTTTCTTATTCTAAATACTGCCTGAGAGAAAAAACAGCACACTCCGGTGCCATTTTAAAATAATAAACTTTTGATTGAAGAATAATTAAGTAAAAAAACTCCTATCTCCTCTCACAACCTCCTTTGTTGAGACTTGCAAGAGAATGACTGGGTATGACATGTGAGGGGAGGAGCTATATAGCAGCTCTGCTTGGGTGATCCTCTTGCAACTTCCTGTTGGGAAGGAGAATATATCCCATAAGTAATGGATGACCCGTGGACTGAACACACTTAACAAGAGAAAGGAAGATTAAAATTTAAAATTATTAGGAGGCAGAAAAAGAATAAAAAAGCTAATGCAAAATGAGGTATAGGGATATATGCAGTATTTTACAAGATAAACTGCGCAAAACACTCTGGACACGCTCACTTGTGCCAGAGTGTATCTTATGGGGAAAAGGAGAAAGGGAAGGAGGGGCAAAGTATAATATATTGTGTATAACTAAATGAATTAACACCAACTAATATATCCAGTATGTGAATGCAAACTTTCTACTTATTGACAATGTTAGGTCTAAATATTATAGTTAGTGGATTGACTGTAAGCTTGGGAACATGAAATTAGTGCTATTTAATATTTAGTAATATAAGTGTCATTAACTAGAATTTTACTGTGAAGGAAACCGCTAAGAGGTGTTCAACTGTAATCCAATCGGCCCCGGGGTGGGGGGGGGGGGAAGGGGAAGGGGGGGAGAGGGGAAACGGAGGTCATAATGAAAACTTAACAAAAGCTTTTCTTTCTGCAAATGTTTAAGTGAACAGTGGCATTGGTAGTCATATCTAACCCAATGATTGTAATAAGTAGGCTTCATCCTATAGTTGCAGTCTCCATAACATACCTCCACTATACCAAAAGCTGTGATAGAAGTACATTTATGATAAGCTGTCTCTGTTAACGGGATAGCCCCTGTCAAAGATATACATAGCTAGCAGCATGAGATAATAGCATTAATAATCATAAAGAACACCAAGCAGCTATACTAATAACAGTGCAACCTGTCATTCAGGCATGGGCCCTATACCCGGCAACAGGTGCACTTTGCAGACAGATAAGCATCTGCTGATATTAGTTTGGGCATTACAAATGGAACATACAACTGGAGGTATAGTTTATGATGATACACTAAAGGGACAACTTAATGAGGAAAAGGTTAAGAGCACCAGGAAGCTCTCGCGTGGTGCAATACGCTGTTGAAGTAACTGAAGTTATAACTATACAATAGTGGGATCTAAACCCCTTAGTCTAGAGTAGCAAGTATTGTAAAGCAGCTACAGTACTTTCAATATAGGCACCTCTCTCATTGTCTTGTAGGCACATAAAGCACATTTTAGAGTTAGAATAAATCTTGTGCACATATATTAATAGATTATATTGGGCTTAAATATAACCATGCACCCTTATAAAATACAAAAGTATACTAAACAGTAAGTTAACTGCCACATTTACCTAAACACTAAAATAGTAAAGTGGTTAAGAGGTTTATAGGGATTTAAGTGTAATGAACAGCAAAACCTAGATGAACATGAAGGACAGTCCATGGTGGCAATCGTTCCTACAGTATATTAATTCACTCCAGTACGGCTGCATTTATGGGCATTCCATGTTAACACAATGGGGTAGCAGCAAAAAGAAAAACAATGTCCAGTGTGCTCAAATTTTTGCGATATTGTAGGTACGCTGAAAGAGTGTTGTCTTACCCCACACCAACTCTCCACATCTTAAATCCCATATTAGCAGTAGACTAGACAATTCTATATAGAGGGATGTAGCATGGATATCCATGTGGCTTGGACGATACAGGACAAATTCTAGCTGTGAGAAGTCTCGGAGAGAGCACCAGGGTGGCCCCTCAACAGCGGAACAACACACCGCCTTACCCCACTCCTGATCTGGCAACAGGTAGAGGAGGAAGCTTATCTTCAGGCAAAGTCGAGCCGCGTGGTGCTGCTGTTTCTCCCTTCAGCCTTGTTAATACTGGCTTTTTCGGGGCATCCAAACTCTGTACGGGTGAAATAACCCGCCCCTCCTTGTAGACCTTGATTACTGTTCCCGCAGCGATCGGCCGCCTCACCGCAGAACTCAGCACAGTAGCCTCCGTTACTGCCCCTGCATGTCGTCGCTCTTTGGGTCCAGCTTGGGCTGCTATCAGAGGTAGTTGACTCGCTGCTCTGCTTGCCTGCTTTTCGGAGCTGTTAGCTGTTATAGCGTTAGGTCTTGGGGTAGTCGCAATCTGCATAGGTCCCCGCGGATCGCTCTGCTGTGCTAGTGGATGCTCACAAAAAAAGGAACGTACCGTTGCTGACAACTCTTCCTCCATCCTATTAAAATGTGCAGTTATAACTTTCTCAATAAGTTCATAAATTTGTGCCGCCATAGTGGATTTATCCAGGTGTTTAAGCCTTCAAAAAACAAGAACAGTGTTCGTGCTTCCAACTAGTATTCCCTTGATAATGGCGTCTAAAGTCGCCAGCCGCGTGGGCCTCTTAAAATTTCAAAACCCGGTTCCAAGCACAATACAAGTTCAAAAGTCACTCTTAACCCTCAAAAGGTGAGACTGTCGCAATATACACAAGGTTCATATACCTTGATGCCATCCAAGTCCAGTTTTAGGCTCTGAAAAGTCCCACAAAGTCAGGAGCTCTGGAAGTGTGCGACCTGCCATGTTGATAGTTAGCTCCGCCCGAACAACAATCTTTTGATTAATGTTTCGATCTGACACCACATTAGGAAGGAAACCTAACTTAGTACGTAAAACTGCCTTATGCGAGCAGAGGCAATAGCCAACAGAAACAGAACCTTTCAGCATAACTGTTTAATGTCAACAGTATGCACTGGCTCCAATAAAGCCTGCTGCAACACACGAAGAACAAGGTTGAGACTCCAAGGTGGGGCCACCCTTCTAAACACAGGCCTGATCCTAGTCAGGGCCTTAACAAAGGACTGCACATCCGGAAGCAGATGCAGATAAGTGCAGATAAAACTGCCACACCTTATGGTATATGCGTTGAGTAACCAGCTTAAGAGCTTGAATCTAAGTGTCAATAACACTCTCAGAGACACCTCTCTTGGCTAAGACTAAGCGTTCAATGTCCACGCAGTCCGCCTCAGAAAATCTAGATTTTGATGTAGTAGCAGGTCCCTGCGACAGGGTAACCTCCATGGAGGAGATGAGGACATCCCCAACATATCCGCAAAGTCCTTTTATGGCCAGGATAAAGCAATTAGAATCACTGGTGCTCGCTCCTGCTTGATCCGAGCCACCATACGGGGGAGAAGAGGTAATGGAGGAAATAGATATATGAGTTTGAACCTCCAGGGAACCGCTAGAGCATCTATTAGTTCTGCTTGAGGATCCCTCAATCTCGACCCATACCTGGGTAATTTGGCATTTAGACGGGAGGCCTTGAGGTCTATCTCCAGCATCCCCCATCTGGAGCAGATCTCTGCAAATACCTCAGGGTGGAGAGACCATTCCTCCGAGTGAAAAGATTGCCTGCTGAGGAAGTCTGTTTCCAAGTTGTCCACACCCGGAATGTGGATCGCTGACAGCATACAGTTGTGGGTCTCCGCCCATTCCAGGATCTGAGAAACCTCTCTTATCGCTAAGGAACTCCTCGTTCCTACCTGATGGTTGATGTAGGCTACCAAAGTTATATTGTCCTCCTGAGTCCACAGACCCTGTGCCTTCCTGGCACCCCAAACGGCTTCCCAGTTGGATAGACTTGCGTCCGTAGTCACAATCTCCCAGGACGGTCTCAAGAAGCACGTGCCTTGGGACAGATGATCTTGACAGAGTCACCAAGAAAACGAATCTCTCGACAGACTGTCCAGTATTATATGTTGGGACAGGTCTGAATGGTCGCCGTTCCCTTGTCTTAGCATGCATAGCTGTAAGGGTCTGAGATGGAATCTGGCACAGGGAATGATGTCCATACAAGACACCATGAGGCCAATCACCTCCATACACTGGGCCACCGAAGGACAGGGAGGCCTGGAGGGCAAGGCAAGCTGATGTTAGATCTTCATAGATACCAAGTCTATAACTGTACCCAGGAAATTTACCCTGGTATGTGGAGTAAGAGAACTCTTTTCCAAGTTTATCTTCCATCCATGTGACCGAAGAAGACTTAGAAGGAATTCCTAGTGCTCCCTTGCTAGACGAAAAGATGGTGCCTGTACCAAGATATCATCCAGGTAAGGTGCTACTGCGATACCTCCTGTTCTGGCAACCGCTAGGAGAGCTCCCAGAACCTTTGTAAATATTCTTGGAGCAGTAGCTAAGCCAAACGGAAGTGCTATAAACTGGAAGTGTTGGTCCAGAAATGCAAACCTCAGGAATTGAAAATGTCCCCTGTGTATCAGAACCTGAAGGTATGCATCCTTCAGGTCTATGGTAGTCATAAACTGTCCTTCCTGAACCAGAGGAAGGCTTAAAGGGACATTACACTGTAAAATTGTTTTTCCATAAATGTATTTTAAATGACTTGTTATACCAACTGCAGAGTATAAAATATTTGAGAAATTGCATTTTCGGGTTTATTTGTGTATTTGAAGTAGCTGGTTTTGTGCTTTGAAACCACAGCCTATTACAATGGGTTGAGCTTCAGGTAATATCAGATCTCATTATGTTATCACTTTTATGTACACAGACTTGCTTCCTTATCTTATATTTGTCTGGAACACCAAAGCTCAATACATAGAGAGAACAATGGAAAATTATAATTTTATTACTTAACTATCATGCCTCCCACTGAGGGTGTAATCTTTTCTGCTGGCTGTGTTTATTTAGGCTTGTCAATAACGTATACGCCAGTATCAAAACTTTCAGTATAGGTTGGGAAACCACAAGCTAAATCAGCTATTTCAAATGCTGAAATATGAGTAAAGGAGCTACTTGCAACCAATTTAATACACTCTAGCAGGTAAAAAGGATCATTGGGAATAATTTAAAGGGGAGAAAGTTTTTGGGCGAACTGTCCCTTTAATCTTATTGTCTCCATCTTGAAGGATGGGACGCTTAGAAATTTGTTTAGGCACTTCAATTCCAGAATTGGACAAAAAGTTCCCTCCTTCTTGGGAACCACAAAGAGGTTTGAATTAAATCCCAGACCTATTCCTGGTGCAGGTACCGGGACAATTACTCCTAAAGAGACTAGGTCCCGTGCGCAACCTAAAAAGGCAGTCCTCTTCTCTGGTCTTGTAGACAGTCTGGAGAGACGGAATCTTCACCTGGGCGGATGGGACCTGAACACCCTGAAACCAATCATCTGCAAAAAGCAACAATCTGCCCCCTTCTCAATTCGATCCCGGATCAGGGGCCGCCCCTTCATGCCAACTTGTTATTGGCGGGCTTCTTTGTCTTTTTGGACTTGTTCCAGGACTGAGCCAGCTTCCAAGTACTCTTGGGCTGCTCGGACTTGGATGAGGATTAAGATCGTTGGGACTTGTCCAAAAGAAAGAAACGAAAATTTGATTGTCGTCCCTTAGGTCTGTTCTTCTTATCCTGTGGCAGGAAGGCTCCTTTCCCTCCGGTAACCGTGGAAATTATGAAGTCCAGACCTGGTCCGAATAAGATCTTCCTCTTGAAGGGGAGAGAAAATAACCTGGATTTAGAAGTTATATCTGCAGACCAAGACTTCAACCAGAGAGTCCGGCGGGCTAGAACCGCAAAACCTGAAGCCTTTGCGTGCAAGCGAATAATTTGCATATTCACATCACAGATGAAGAAGTTAGCAATTCTTAATGCCTTAGCTTTCTCCTGAATATCCTCGAGGGGAGATTCCACCTCAATAAGTTCAGATAGAGAGTTGCACCAGTAGGTAGCTGCTCCCGCCACCGCGGCTACTGCTTCCGCAGGTTGGAATAAAAATCCTGTGTGTTGGAACATTCTCCTCAGGAAAGTTTCAAACTTCTTGTCCATAGGCTCTCTAAAGGATGAACTATGCCTCGAAATGGCACCATCCAGCTTAGGTATGGAACTGTTCCGATCAGCCAATAGAATGCGAGCTCAATCTGATTGGCTGATTGGATCAGCCAATCGGATTGAACTTGATTCTGATTGGCTGATTCCATCAGCCAATCAGAATATTCCTACCTTAATTCCGATTGGCTGATAGAATCCTATCAGCCAATCGGAATTCGAGGGACGCCATCTTGGATGACGTCCCTTAAAGGAACCGTCATTCTTCAGTTGGACGTCGCCAGAAGAAGATGGGTCCGCGGTGGAGGTCTTCAGGATGGAGCCGGTCGTCATCGGATGAAGATAGAAGATGCCGGTTGGATCAAGATGGTTGCCGGTCCGGATCGCCTCTTCTTCCCGGATAGGATGAAGACTTTGGAGCCTCTTCTGGACCTCTTCAGCCACCGGATGATGGATCGCCAGCCCCCGCTTGGGTTGGATGAAGATTTTGGAGCCAGGACGGATCGGTGATACCTGGTGAGGTGAAGACAAGGTAGGATGATCTTCAGGGGCTTAGTGTTAGGTTTATTTAAGGGGGGTTTGGGTTAGATTAGGGGTATGTGGGTGGTGGGTTGTAATGTTGGGGGGGGGTATTGTATGTTTTTTTTTACAGGCAAAAGAGCTGAACTTCTTGGGGCATGCCCCGCAAAGGGCCCTGTTCAGGGCTGGTAAGGTAAAAGAGCTTTTAACTTTAGTAATTTAGAATAGGGTAGGGCATTTTTTATTTTGGGGGTCTTTGTTATTTTATTAGGGGGCTTAGAGTAGGTGTAATTAGTTTAAAATTGTTGTAATATTTTTCTTATGTTTGTAAATATTTTATTATTTTTTGTAACTTAGTTCTTTTTTATTTTTTGTACTTTAGCTAGTTTATTTAATTGTATTTATTTGTAGGAATTGTATTTAATTAATTTGTTGATAGTGTAGTGTTAGGTTAATTGTAGGTAATTGTAGGTAGTTTATTTAATTAATTTAATGATAGTATAGTGTTAGGTTTAATTGTAACTTAGGTTAGGATTTATTTTACAGGTAATTTTGTAATTATTTTAACTAGGTAACTATTAAATAGTTCTTAACTATTTAATAGCTATTGTACCTGGTTAAAATAATTACAAAGTTGCCTGTCAAATAAATATTAATCCTAAAATAGCTATAATATAATTATAATTTACATTGTAGCTATATTAGGATTTATTTTACAGGTAAGTATTTAGCTTTAAATAGGAATCATTTATTTAATAAGAGATAATTAATTTCGTTAGATGTAAATTATATTTAACTTAGGGGGGTGTTAGTGTTAGGGTTAGACTTAGCTTTAGGGGTTAATACATTTATTAGAGTAGCGGTGAGCTCCAGTCGGCAGATTAGGGGTTAATAATTGAAGTTAGGTGTCGGCGATGTTAGGGAGGGCAGATTAGGGGTTAATACTATTTATTATAGGGTTAGTGAGGCGGATTAGGGGGTAATAACTTTATTATAGTAGCGCTCAGGTCCGGTCGGCAGATTAGGGGTTAATAAGTGTAGGCAGGTGGAGGCGACGTTGAGGGGGGCAGATTAGGGGTTAATAAATATAATATAGGGGTCGGCGGTGTTAGGGGCAGCAGATTAGGGGTACATAAGGATAACGTAGGTGGCGGCGCTTTGCGGTCGGCAGATTAGGGGTTAATAAGTGTAGGCAGGTGGAGGCGACGTTGAGGGGGGCAGATTAGGGGTTAATAAATATAATACAGGGGTCGGCGGTGTTAGGGGCAGCAGATTAGGGGTACATAAGTATAACGTAGGTGGCGGTCGGCAGATTAGGGGTTAAAAAAATTTAATCGAGTGGCGGCGATGTGGGGGGACCTCGGTTTAGGGGTACATAGGTAGTTTATGGGTGTTAGTGTACTTTAGAGTACAGTAGTTAAGAGCTTTATAAACCGGCGTTAGCCCAGAAAGCTCTTAACTACTGACTTTTTTCCTGCGGCTGGAGTTTTGTCGTTAGATGTCTAACGCTCACTTCAGAAACGACTCGAAATACCGGAGTTAGAAAGATCCCATTGAAAAGATAGGATACGCAATTTACGTAAGGGGATCTGCGGTATGGAAAAGTCGCGGCTGAAAAGTGAGCGTTAGACCCTATTTTGAGTGACTCCAAATACCAGAGGTAGCCTAAAACCAGCGTTAGGAGCCTCTAACGCTGGTTTTCACGGCTAGCGCCAAACTCCAAATCTAGGTCTAAAGAAGGAGTGGAACCCTCTAACGTAGTATTACAGTCCTCCATAGCTTTGGTATGTAATTCCACTGATGGAGTAAAAAAAGTTACAAAAAACAAACATTATTAATATAAACAGGCACCTTTACAACTGAAAAACAGAAGAAAAAACAAGAGCGCACAACCGCATCTAAGTGCAGATAAAAATGACACCTTTAATAGTATGTAGCCCTTTAAAAGAATCACACTCAAACTTTAAAACAATATAAAAGCAATGTTATAATTATATTGACTGCAAACCGGCTCCCGCGTCTTCACCCAAACACAGGGAGCTCCAAGATGGTGTATCCGCAAATGGCTGGAGGGGGGGGGGTGTTCCCAATTAGGCCAATCGGATGTTCCTATGTTCTCAAGCCTCCTTTCCAATGGCTGAGCGACGGAGGTGTGTGCTGACACTCAAAGTTAGTGTTTTGATGCAGCACGTATTGAGTTCCCTTCAATGCTGGGAGATTGTCTCACAGTAATGTCCGTAATTCAACAGTGCAATCATATAACAAATAAAGCAGGCTGTGATGATACGCCTGTCAGTACGGTCCTCAGCCCACTCCGTGCTTGTGTAATCGTATACAAACACTACCGTAGCCTCACAGGGACCTAGTTAAGCTCACTCGACGTACGTTTTGTTCTGGACTGGAACTTTTTCAAGAGTGATTCTAAGCACCTCCTTCCTGCCTTTTAAAGGCTGGAGGGCAGCTGCCTTCCCTTTTAACCCTTAAGGCTAATGACAGGCTGTATATAAAATACTAAAAACATTCTTAAACTTCATGTTATAAAAACGATAAATAACAAAAGTTAATACACCTATACCCAAAATACATATAAATACATATTGAGTGACATAAAAATTAAAAAATAATAAATAATAAATATGTAATATTATATTATACTCAGGATAACAATAATATATTGAGCTAAACAATGTAAATGGGCATTTATAATTTCGAAATAAACATACTAACAACTAGCAAAATATAACAGATACCCCGCCAACATTGGGTTATGTTAAAAATGACTGGATGTCCAAATCAATATTCATCCCTTGAGGGTGAAGACAATCCAGTTTTTTGATCCAATAGGTCTCACGTTGTCGCAACTTGAGTAACCTATTGGTATCCCATATGTTGGGAGGCACCTTTACAATCTCAATGGCTGGGGCACTCACCACCTCCTAGACCCAGACAAATGATCAGTGAAACGCTCTCCTCAGGAGTGTTGTCTGCAGCAGGATCGCAAAGATGTGAAAGAGGCCGCACCCCGTCACATGGTGTGCAAGACAGGACTTCCCCTGCTATGCAAAAAAGTGTTAAAGGGACACTGAATCCATATTTTTTCTTTCGTGATTCAGATAGAGCATGCAATTTTAAGCAACTTACTCCTATTATCAAATTTTCTTCGTTCTCTTGCTATCTTTATTTGAAAAAGAAGGCATCTAAGCTTTTTATTAGTTCAGACTCTGGACAGCACTTTTTTTATTGGTGGATGAATTTATCCACCAATCAGCAAGAACAACCCAGGTTTTTCACCAAAAATGGGCCAGCATCTAAACTTACATTCTTGCATTTCAAATAAAGATACCAAGAGAATGAAGAAAATTTGATAATAGGAGTAAATTAGAAAATGTCATGCTCTATCTGAATCATGAAAGAAAAAATTTGGGTTCAGTGTCCCTTTATGCTAACATGAGCTGTGCAACACTCAAAAACGAAAGTAAAACCTGTCTGTTTCCAAGCCAAAAGCACAATTTTATGAGCCCAAAACTAATGCAGAACATAAAAATCCCCATAACTGTTCCCAATAATCTCCCTAAAGGAGATATTAACCCTTGATCCTATTCAGGTATACAGGAGTCCCTGCTATAACAATAAACCGGATTTACCCTCTAGGATCCATGCTGTGGAACAGATATAGCCTCTCAAGTGTGACAGCCTTGTAGCGACGCTGTGACAGGGACCTGAGTGATTAAAAGCAAGCAGTGAAACTCGTCAACACTGATTGCTCAGGAGTTGTTAGCTAACAGCTTGGATGGTTTCACAGAAAAACTTTCCCTGCATCTCCAGACTCTAACTTTCATCAATACTCTCACTGAGAGGTTTATATGATTACTTAAAACTCCAGTCCTTTCTTGAAGGGAACATACCCATTACAGGACTATCCGAATCTTCTGACACTTCTCTGCCATCCTCCTCTAGTAACGAAAGACAAACAATGACTGGGAGTATAGGGGAAGTGGGAGGGATATTTAAGCCTTTGGCTGGGGTGTCTTTGCCTCCTCCTGGTGGCCAGATGTTGTATTTCCCAACAGTAAGGAATGTAAGTCGTGGACTCTCCCTGCCTTAAGGAAAGAAATATAAACTTTCAATTGAAAAGTTGTTTAAAATCGCATGCTCTGGATAATAGGAGTAAATTAGAAAGTTGCTTAAAATCATTGGAAACCCCTAGGTTCTGGTGGAGGAGGAGCTCAACAGGTGTTGCTGAGCCCACACCTCCAGCCACACACATACTGGCGGTGGATTGTTTTGCGCGCCTGCCCCAAGTCCTGGGGCTCTTTGTAAGGACAGCTTGGTAAAAGCAGCTCTGGAACCCTTCACCAGTGGCCCACCATCCCACTGGTTCATACTAACTCTTTTCATTGCCTGGACTCAACTTGTCTCTATTTTGACCTACCCAGCCTAAAAACTATCTCTTACCACGCTATCTACGTTCTCTGCTTTAGACTGTATCTCCCTCCTCCTTCAAACTAAACTCTGCCACTCCGTTCAAACTTCAAACCTTATCTCCCCCACTCCGCCTGTAGCCCTCGCCAGGAAAATTCTCAGCATCTTCGACCGCTCTGTAATTACCTGAACCTCACCTGCGGCACCGCTGGAAGTGCCCCCCCCCTGCAGCGTTGCAGCTTGGTGTCCGCCCTCTCCCTCCCCCACCGGTGCTGCGCGGGAGGGAGCTGGGCTTGATTTTGGATTGGGGTTCTGACGCTGGAGCCGTCCCTCTCCGGCTGACGCCGGTGTTTGATGCAGCCCTCTTGCTCTCCTCCCACCGCTGCTGCGTGAGGAGAGCCGAGCGTGATCCTCGATAGGGGCGGAGGGGAAACGGCTACTGGAGGCAGCCCCGTGTCGGCTTGCGGGGACCTGGATGTCGCTGGCGAACACGGCGAGTGGACAGGCGGAGGCAAGGGGTGAGTTTACCTGAACTTCTTTCTTACTGCACTGTGGGTCAAACACTGCTCCTGGATACCTGAAGAGGCTCCTAAAAATCTTAGGCCAGACCCGTTAAAAGTCAATTTGCTAAAGGCAGAGGTGAATAGGAGGAGGAAGGGGGAAGACAGGGAAAGAATCAGGCTGATGGCGAATGGCCTGGAAGCTTACCAAGGGGGATAAACCTGAGACGCTAAATCGTCTAGAGCACTTAATTACATTCAACAAGCTCTCTTGCTCCCTATCTTGATATCATAACTGTGGACTAGAAATATATAAAGGGGCAATTTGAATCTAAGAAGAGACCGAGAACAAAAAGACTTCTTCTATGAGAATATTTGTTTAATCTTTAACAACTCGAATATGCTCTCTCACTTTCCCCCTACCTGTTACAAAAGTTTCAAAACCTGATATTATTAACTGATTATCTTGCATTTCTCTTTTTATTTGGGATATAACACTGTCTAGCTTTATTAGATTGCGTACATACTGATACTATTTATGCAAAAAGGAATTGTCTTTGTTTGATGGCTTTTTAAAAGCGTTACTACACTACACATGTCTTCCTAAAGATGGGTCATTAAGGTTTAAACTGAATCATATCACTAACCAATATTCTTGTTGACCCTTTGAAAGGTCTACATGATAGTTGGTGTAGCTGCAAAAAGCAAAAATTATCTGTATTACCTGAGTTTTTTCCCTGCTCTCTGCCTACGAAAAAGATACAATAGGGATACAGGCAGCAATCTCCTGACCTATCTGTGGTATTCAATACTTTACTACAACAATAATAAACAGGGGTAATCTCCCCTAGTTTCTTCCTTTAAAAATAAAATATCTCTAATCAAGTCTTTAGATTTTAAAGAACTCCCTGAATCAATATTACCTGCTTATTCATATCACCTACTACTAATAAGAGCGTGGTAACTCCTGATACTCAGTATACTGAAAATTACTGTGCCACATGAAATAAGCATATATCTAGCACTGCGCAATATCTGGTAGTCTCAGTCTCTAACAAACTTGAATAAGCTCCTTCACTCTTTTTTTCCTCTCTGATACAAAAGTTTCAAAACCTGATACTACCAACTGATTATGTTGCACTTTTCTTCTTGTTTTGTATATAACACTGTCTAGCTTTGTCAGATTGCGTACATACTTATACTGCATATGCAAAAAGGAATTGTTTTTTGTTTGATGGCTTTTTAAAGGCGTTACTACGCTATACATACAGGTATCTTACTAAAGCTGGGTCACTAAGGCTCAAACTGAATCTTCTTATTAATCAACATTCTCGCTGACCCTTTGAAAGGTCTACATGATAATTAGTATAGCTGGAAAACCAAAATTTATCTGTATTACCTGAGTTTCTTCCCTGCCTTGTGTCTAGGAAAAAAAAAAAAAAAAATACAATAGGGATACAGGCAGCAATCCCCTGACCTACCTGTAGTATTCAATACTTTATCACAATAATAGTATACAGGGGTAATCTCCCCTAGCTCCTTCTCTTAGAAATAAAATACCTCTAATCAACCCCTTAGATATTAAAGAACTCTCTGAATCAATATTATCTGCTTACTCATATCACCTATTACCAATAAGAGCATGGTAATCCCTGATACTCAGTACACTGAAAGATTCTGGGCCATAAGTAAATAAGTATATGTCCAGCACTGTGCAATATCCGGTAGTCTCAAAACTTGGGAAAGATACTCTATCTCAGCGATTTTGCACTAAAACTAAAAATACAACAAGAGCACTGATAACTGACTTCTTATTGCTAAAGAGGTTCCCCACCAACTTACTGTCGTTATTATTCTGCCAAATATTCTAAACCCAGTGATTAAAAACACTAAAGCCCTCACACCTTAGAAAAAGCGAGCAGATAAATAACATATAGGGTAAACGCGAATACACAACGTTACTCTAAACGCCTCTTCCTTTTTTTTCCCCCTCCCCTCCCCCCCTTTTCTCCCTCTTTCTCCTTTTTTCTCACTCATCTACACAAATCACCCAAATAGCACGTAAATTAAATAGGGCATCACAAGCCACAGCCCGACACTGAATTGGCGCATTCCTCTACGCCCACCCCACTGATTCCCTTTTAGGGATCTTGAGATATATTCCTCCTTAGCTCACTTCTTCCTTTTTTTTTTTTTTTTTTTTTTTTTTTATATATAATCACAAACAACACAATTGGAAAATCCCACACGAAGGCACTACCCTAGATTTGGCGTACTCACAACTTCCTGCCCGACTCAACCACCTCCCATAGGTCACGTACCATCCCCCCACATTCCCCCACTTCCCTTGCACTTCTACGTTCCTTTTTTTCCTTTTTTTTTTTTTTTTTTTTTTATTTTCTCTCCCTCTCCCCCCTTCTCTCCTTCTCTCTGCTTCTTTCTCTTCTATAGAGAAGTACATGGATAAATTTCTTGGTATTTCTTCTAAAGCATCCTCACCAGGAATGGCAGGTAGACAAAGAGATAAGAAATCCAAAAACACACAGGACTCAATAGCTGAGATTCAATCAACTTTATTAAGTGCAGCCACACCTGAAGTACTAAATGTCCAAAATCTAGTTGCCAGCATTTCTGATGCCCTCTCTCCCAAATTCGATGCTCTTAGGATGGAAATTAAGCAGGATATTTCCTCTCTATCTCAGGAAATCAGACAATTCTCCTCAAGAATGCAGGAGGTCGAGCAGAGAGTATCGGATCTGGAAGACACGGTAGTAGTACAAGGCACTAAGCTGGACAGCATCAGTAGCAGTAATCAAAAAACCCTTATGAGACTAGAAGACCTTGAAAACCGTAGCAGAAGAAACAACATCAGAATAATAGGTCTTCCAGAGGAGAAACAATATGAGGACCTTGCCGTCTTTGTTTCTGACACACTAAAGACAGCTCTCAAACTCTCGCCCTTATACAACAACATCTTGGTAGAGAGAGCCCACAGATTGGGCCCACCACAATTAGCTCAAAAATCTAATAGGCCTAGACCTATTATTGTAAAGCTACTCAATTACCAGGACAAAATCTCTATTCTCCAGCATTACCATAAAACACAACCTCTCATTATTAATGGAGCTAAGATCCTTATTTTTCAGGATTTCTCGGCTGAGACAGCTTCCAAAAGGAGAGATCTGGCACCTATATGCACTAAATTCATAAATTCTGGAATAAATGCGACCATACTTTACCCAGCTAAATTAAAAGTTACTGTGAATGGAACGGCACATCTTTTCCTGGAGGCACACGCAGCCGAGAAATTCTTCTCATCCTTAGACTCCCTAGCAACAGACGATGTAGCTCCCACTTAAACAGTGTAGGTTCGATAACTGGGAAGACCTCTTAAGTAGGGCTAAATGGGTCAAGTTCCATATGTGTCAGGTGGTTTTTTCTTGTTGTTTGTTTTCTTTTTTTTTTTTTTTTTTTTTTTTTTTCTCCATTCCCTTTTCCCCTACCTCTCTCCCTCACCTTACTTTCATGCTATAAAGACACAGAAAAATAGAAAAACTTAGAATAGTTTCGTGGAATGTGGGAGGGATCTCCACCCCCATTAAACGGAAAACCATATTAACACAACTAAGGAAATATCAGACTGATATAGGATTAATCCAGGAAACCCATCTCACTTCAGAAGAATCTAACAAACTTAAGTCCTCATGGGTAAGAGACGTATACTTCTCGCCAAGCATAGGCAAAAAAAGGGGAGTGGCAATTTTAATTGGTAAAAGAGCTCAGCTTGAGGTGATCCACTGCGAGCCTGATCCGGAGGGGAGATATGTCCTAATAAAAGTAAAAATCGCCCAGGAAATTTATACAATTTGCAACCTATATGGCCCTAATACCTTTGACCCAGAATTCTGGAATAGAATCCAAACTAAATTCCTCCTGTACAATCAGGGGCTATCAATTATAGGTGGCGATTTCAACATGGCACCGCACTCCCCATTAGATAGACTTAGAGAATCTATGAAGCAAAAAAAACAGAAAAAGGATAATTTAGAATCTAAAATGTTTAAGAAACTAAAACAAAACCTAGCATTATACGATATCTGGAGAAGTCAGAATCCAGATGTTCAGGAATTCACGTGCCTCTCAAAAGCGCATAAAACTATGTCTCGCATAGATCTCTTTCTCGTAGATGAGCGCTTGGGCTCCTTGAGAGCCCAAGCAGGAATCACCCCTATATTGCTATCAGATCACGCCCCTATTACTTTAGACATTAAGCCTGAACAATCAAGATTCAAATCTTCGCGCTTCTTCTTCCCATATTACTTAGCGACAGATATGAAATTCAAAACCCACATTAGATCTAAATTTGAGGAATATCTCCGGTTTAATTCAGAATATACCGAACGTCCAGAGTTGTTCTGGGAAGCCGCCAAGGCGGTCCTTAGAGGAGAAATTCTAACCTACAAGATAGCCCTGACCAAGAAATTGAAGGTAAGGGAGAGAGAGATACAAAAAGCATTAACTAATGCATATAATAAATTCATATTACAGAAGAACGCCTTAAACTGGTCTAAGTACGTACAGGCTAAGGAAGCCCGGGATACATTCTCTTTAACTCAACAAACACAAAAGGAATTAAAAACCCAGGCTAAACTTTATAGATTCGGGAACAAGTCCGGAAAGATGCTTGCCAGAATGGTCAATAACGAAAAAAAGCAACCCTATATCGAAGAACTTCTAGAGAAGGGTGTGCAAATCCTAAATCCGGATAAAATCGCATCCACATTGGTGAACTATTATCAGGAGTTATACTCCTGTAAAGGCTATGATCATGACAAGGCCACGGAGTTCTGGAATATGATCAAAAGCCCTTCACTAACGGACGAAGATATCAGTATCCTTAACTCCCCCATATCAGCGCAAGAACTAACTGAGGCAATCTCTGGTCTTCCCACTGGTAAGGCAGCAGGTCCGGATGGATTACCTGGTGAATTTTACAAAATTCTTTCTTTAGAAATTTCTCCATACTTAATAAATTTATATAATGATCTCTATATGAATGGTAAACCAGTCCCTCCTTCATTCTCGGCATCACATACAACTCTGATCCTCAAGGAAGGGAAGGACCCAAGGCTCAAAGAATCTTATAGGCCAATAGCCTTACTTAATTCAGATTATAAGATTCTTACCTCCATTTTAGCAGCTCGATTACAGCAAATACTCCCACAGGTAATCCATCCGGACCAAGCGGGCTTCATGAATGGACGGAACTCCTCGGCAAAAATAAGGGAACTATTACTTACACTTGAATATTTGGAAAAGGCCCGGCAGACGGGAGGGGGGGAGAGAGGAAATGCCCGGAGTACCGGACATGGCTATTCTGTCCATTGACGCAGAAAAAGCGTTTGACTCTGTCACCTTCAAGCATCTCAACACCTCCCTGACAAAATTTGGAATTAAGGGCAAATTTCCTGAATTTGTTAAGAACCTTTATAAAGGCTCAGCTACACGCCTAATCATTAATGGCATGGTATCCCCATCAATAACTCTGGAAAGAGGAACCCGCCAGGGGTGTCCTCTCTCCCCTCTCCTGTTCAACGTGGCCATTGAGCCTTTGGCAATCATGGTAAGACAAAACTTGGAAGGAATTAAGATCTCAAATCATGAAATGAAAATTGGCCTATATGCAGACGATGTACTATTATATATATCTAACACTAAAATTAACATCCCAAAACTTATGCAAATAATAGACCATTTTGGTACCTTCTCAGGATACAAAATAAACACAGCTAAGTCAGAAATTCTCTGGATCCGTAGGGATAAAGACTCTTGTACAGAAAACCCTTTCAAGAGAATAATAGATTCATTTAAATACTTGGGAATAAATGTTCCGGTGAATGCCGACAAACTATATGAACTTAACATACCCCCTATTATTAGGCAAATTAAAGAAAAGCTGAGAACCTGGCACACACTTCCACTCTCGGTCTCGGGTCGAGTGGCAATATTTAAGATGGTTCTTCTCCCGAAACTCCTTTATATACTTCTGAATGTCCCAGTAATCCTGTACGAAAAGGATGTAAGACTAATCAATAGCTTGATTAGCCAATTTCTTTGGCAAGGGAAAAAAGCACGAATCTCCCTTAAAAAACTCTCTCTCCCATGCGATTCCGGAGGTATGGCACTGCCAGATATCAGAGCATACAATCTCAGCTCCTTGGCACGAATAGCTAGTAGCTGGATCTTATCTAAGGATTATATCCTAAATAACCATCTTGAAAGTAATGTCTGCGATCCTTATCTTCCCCTAGCACTCCTACACTCCCCTCCTAAAGAGCTACCCCTAGAAATTAAAAGACTTAAATCTATATCCAACCCTATCAGGGCTTGGTGGAAAATATCAAAGCTTTTATCCTTTAATCCTAAAATTTCAAAACACCTCACCTTGATAGGGAACCCAAAGTTTCAACCCGGTCTACAGTCTGAGGTCTTCAATAGATGGCACAATAATGGATTAAATAAACTGATCTTACTGATAGATGGGGACGGAAAAACCATTAAAACATTTGAAAAACTAAAAGGGGAATATAACTTACCCAACAAAGACTTCTTTGCTTATTTACAGATAAGGCATTATTTCTTGGAAACAACTAGAGAGGTAGGATGGTCTTGGAAATTAGGTAAACTTGAAAATTGGCTTACACTTACGACTGTGGATCGGATTTCTATCTCTGTATGCTATCACCTTTTGGCTATTAGCAGGGGCAACCAGAATTTAGCAAGACTTGCTCTAACATGGACTTCACTGTCAGAACAAAATAGGGTAGACTCAAAAATAGTGCAACATTCTATAAGCAAAGTGAAAAAAACAACTCTCTCAGCTACTTGGCGGGAAGCACATATTAAAATTCTTCATAGGGCATATTTTACTCCGGAAACGGGTCGCAGGGTTCACAACTCAGGCTTTGATAAATGCCCCAAATGCTCATTCCCGGCAGCCAACTTAGAACACATGCTTTGGTTCTGTCCAAAAGTAAGAAATACTTGGTGCAAACTTGAATATTGGTTGAATAAGGTGCTGAAAATTCCCCCTGTAACTCTTACTCTATATCAAATTATATTATGTAACGATAACCTAACTGAACGCCACCCCAATGATAACTTGATCTCTGTCTCGATATTAGCCACTAGATACTTAATTTGTAAAAAATGGAAAACGCGCTCAGCGCCCAGCGTATGCGAAATCCAAAACTGTCTAAAAAAACAATGCTTATTAGAACAAAAAGATACAGACATAGACAATGAAGAGGACATAAGGAATTTTTTCAATAAATGGGCAGTATATATTAAATCACTCCCTGAAAATGAAAAAGAATATATGATCTTCCCATTTCAAAATTCTGAACTAATCTTACTAGGCATCTGGTAGCTGGGCGAGATGAATGAGAGATGGCCACCTTCCCTTTCCCCTCCCTCCCTTTTTTTTTTTTTTTTTTTTTTTTTCTTCTCTCGGGTTGTTTTTGTTTTGTTTTGTTTTAATTTAAATAAAATAAAAAAAACTCCAACAATGAGTAATGACCAAATAGGTGGATAACTCAGGTTAATCTATTGCATATATGAATTATAATATACACTTCATGTTTGGTTGATATTGTTTCTCGTTTTCTTTTCTTCTCTGTTATCATAACATGTATGACAAACTGAAATATCTCTTGTTTTTTTTTGTTTTTTTTTTGCCGATATGGATATTGTATTCATTGTTGGTTATAAATAAATATTTAAAAAAAAAAAAAAAAAAAAAATCGCATGCTCTATCTGAATCATGAAATAAAAAAAATTGGGTTTCAGATCCCTTTAAATAATGTAGTGTATTTGCTGTGAGAATAAGTGGAATTGGAAATATGGATCTGACTATGCAATATTTGAGAATGCTTATATACATCATACACATATATATACAGTTGTGCTCATAAGTTTACATACCCTGGCAGAATTTATGATTTCTTGGCCATTTTTCAGAGAATATGAATGATAACACAAAAAGTTTTCTTTCACTCATGTTTAGTGTTTGGCTGAAGCCTTTTATTATCAATCAACTGTGTTTACTCTTTTTAAAGCATAATGACAACAGAAACTACCCAAATGACCCTGATCAAAAGTTTACATACCCCAGTTCTTAATACAATGTATTGCCCCCTTTAACATCAATGACAGCTTGAAGTCTTTGGTGGTATTTGTGGATGAAGCTATTTATCTTCTCAGATGGTAAAGCTGCCCATTCTTCCTGGCAAAAAGCCTCCCGTTCTGAGATCTCCTCAGAGTGGCTCAATGATATTGAGGTCACGAGACTGAGATGGCCACTAGACTGAGATGGCCACTCCAGAAACTTCACTTTATTCTGCTGTAGCCAATGACAGGTCGACTTGGCCTTGTGTTTAGGATCATTGTCATGTTGGAATGTCCAAGTACGTCCCATGCGCAGCTTCCGGGCTGATGAATGCAAATTTTCCTCCAGTATTTTTAGATAACATACTGCATTTATCTTGCCATCAAGTCTGACCAAATTTCCTGTGCCTTTGTAGCTCACACATCCCCAAAACATCAGCAATCAACTTTCGTGTTTCACAGTAGGAATGGTGTACCTTTCATCATAGGCCTTGTTGACTCCTCTCCAAATGTAGCGTTTATGGTTGTGGCCAAAAAGCTCAATTTGGGTCTCATCACTCCAAATGACTTTGTGCCAGAAGGTTTGAGGCTTGTCTCTGTGCTGTTTGGCGTATTGTAAGAGGGATACTTTGTGGCATTTGCATAGTAATGGCTTTCTTCTGGCGACTTGACAATGCAGCCCATCTTTCTTCAAGTGCCTCCTTATAGTACATCTTGAAACAGCCACACCATATGTTTTTAGAGAGTCCTGCATTTCACCTCAAGTTATTTGTGGGTTTTTCTTTGCATCCCGAACAATTTTACAGGCAGTTGTGGCTGAAAATGTAGTTGGTCTACCTGACCGTGGTTTGGTTTTAACAGAAACCCTCATGTTCCACTTCTTGATTAGAGTTTGAACACTGCTGATTGGTATTCTCAATTCCTTGGATATCTTTTTATATCCCTTTCCTGTTTTATACAGTTCAACTACCTTTTCCCGCAGATCCTTTGACAACTCTTTTGCTTTCCCCATGACTCAGAATCCAGAAATGTCAGTAAAGCACTGGATGAAAGATGCAAGGGTCTGTCAGGAGTCCAGAAACTCATTGACCTTTTATATAAACACACTAATTACAAGCAAAGAGATCACAGGTGAGGATGGTTACCTTTAATAGCCATTCAAACCCCTTTGTGTCGGCATGTTATCAGGCCAAAATCACCAGGGTATGTAAACTTTTGATCAGGGTCATTTGGGTAGTTTCTGTTGTCATTATGATTTAAAAAGAGTAAAAAGGTTTTTGTGTTATCAATCATATTCTCTAAAAAATGGCCAAGAAATCATAAATTCTGCCAGGTTATGTAAACTTATGAGCACAACGATTTTTATATATATATATATATATATATATATATATATATATATATATATATATACCGTATTGTTCCGCATATAGGCCGCACTTTTTTCCCTTGATCTGTAGCTTTAAATTTGCAGTGCGGCCTATATGCGGGGCGCGGCCTATAATCGGGTGCTTTTCGGCTAAATCGTACATGTGCAGTATGGCCGAACTTCCGGTGCACCCTGTGGCCTTATGGGTAATGTAGTCCGCCGGAGTTGGGTGGTTTTGCGAGAGGGACGATAGTTGGTAGGTTTGGCAGGACACTCGTATGCATTAGCCACCGCTGTGAAGATGCAGTAATACTGAGAACAGACATATGAATGAGGAGGGAGGAAGTGGGCAAAGCACAAGGGACATGTGAGTCAGTTGCGATACTGATATTTTCTGGTAAGAAACAGTTTTGTTTTTTTTGCCCTCACATCATACCTGCTAAAATAAATAAAAAATAGCTTTAATACGATATGTTAAAATAAAACAAAGGAAAGATGCTGTACTCCTTAGTGCTGGTGATTTCAAATGTGAAAAAAAGCCTTTATTCAGCCATTAAAGCTGTAATGGCTGAATAAAGGTTTTTTTTTACATTTGAAATTACGGTACTAAGGAGTGCAGCATCTTTCCTTTGTTATATTCTATACTCGTGGGAAAGTGGAAAAGGATCCCCTGGGAGCTGGCACCCTGCATTGGCCCTCATTGCTTGCACATTTGTGAATCCAGGTCTCAATCACTTGCAAACATTGCAGCTTGTGCAACTAATGTGCATATTTTCTTTAAAATTAAATTTCTTCAAAATGGCACCAAACTTTAAGGGTGCGGCCTATAATCAGGTGCGGCCTATATTCGGCACAATACGATATATATATACATACACAAAATTGTATGACTGCTCACTGCATCAGAATATTTGGGTTCACTTCTAGATTTTTAGCAAATTTGTGCCAGGGTGACAGGAACAGAAAATTTCAAATATCCAAGTTAGAGAACCCCACTCACTGCACTTTTAACAACAAATAATTTATTGTGAAAGGGTGACGTTTCAGGGAATCAACTGTCCCCTTCCTCAGACCAGAGGAAGGGGACAGTTGATTCCCCGAAACTTCACACTAAAAATATATTTATATTAGATCATAGTAATACATTTCTGTTCTGGGGTTTTCTACTGCAGACTTCCACAGCAGCATTTTATTGGATAGATAGATAGATAGATAGATAGATAGATAACATATAGACATATTTCACATTTAAAAAGATAACAGGCTTATAAACCTGTGGCAATCTAGGTTACAACATGGTGGTGTCTGTTATTTTCCGAAATGCAAAAAAAATAGGTATTCAAGATTTAAACAGCTATAATGATTTTAAAAGATATTTCTGCATTTTAGTCTCAGGCTAATATTTGATTTGAATACATCATTATATATAACATTAATTTAGTTGAAAAAGTAAATATTAAAGCAGATCCCATATATCATGTACTTTAATTACATTGTGTAATTAAGTAATATATGAGTTATTTCTGGATATCCAGACACATTAAAGGGACAGTCTAGGCCAAAATAAACTTTCATGATTCAGATAGAGCATGTAATTTTAAACAATTTTCCAATTTACTTTTATCTCCAATTTTGCTTTGTTCTCTTGGTATTCTTAGTTGAAAGCTTAACCTAGGAGGTTCATATGCTAATTTCTTAGATCTTGAAGCCCACCTCTTTCAGATTGCATTTTAACAGTTTTTCACCACTAGAGGGTGTTAGTTCACATATTTCATATAGATAACACTGTGCTCGTGCACGAGAAGTTATCTGGGAGCAGGCACTGATTGGCTAGACTGCAAGTCTGTCAAAAGAACTGAAAAAAGGGGCAGTTTGCAGAGGCTTAGATACAAGATAATCACAGAGGTTAAAAGTATATTATTATAAATGTGTTAGTTATGCAAAACTGGGAAATGGGTAATAAAGGGATTATCTATCTTTTAAAACAATAAAAATTCTGGTGTAGACTGTCCCTTTAATGTGGGCTGGAATATATCATTATTTTAAGTGATATATACAGTATATATATATATATATATATATATATATATATATATATATATATATATATTATATATCTTTTTTGTTAAACAGATCTTGTTTCTAGAATTACACATGGAATCACGACTATGAGAAATCTGCACTATTTAAAGTGTAAAATGGCATCTGATGTTAAACTATTGTATTTTAATGATGCCAGCTCTGTTACCATAACCATCAATTAAGCTGTCCATTTACAACATAATCAGCTGGAGAGATTGTGCATGCAGGAATTGCGGTCTCATTTCCTTGCACAGACATAATAACAGACTGAACCTTGCCATAAAATTGTACTGAAACATAGCTGTATATATATATTTGTGTGTGTCTGTATATATATATATGTGTGTGTGTGTATATATATATATATGTGTGTGTGTGTGTATATATATATATATGTGTGTGTGTGTATATATATATATATGTGTGTGTGTGTGTGTGTGTGTATATATATATATATTTGTGTGTGTCTGTATATATATATATATATGTGTGTGTGTGTGTGTGTGTATATATATATATATATTTGTGTGTGTCTGTATATATATATATATGTGTGTGTGTGTGTGTGTGTGTATATATATATATATATGTGTGTGTGTGTGTGTGTGTGTATATATATATATATATTTGTGTGTGTCTGTATATATATATATATATATATGTGTGTGTGTGTGTGTGTGTGTATATATATATATGTGTGTGTGTGTGTGTGTGTATATATATATATATATTTGTGTGTGTCTGTATATATATATATGTGTGTGTGTGTGTGTGTGTGTGTGTATATATATATATATATATGTGTGTGTGTGTATATATATATATATATGTGTGTGTGTGTGTGTGTATATATATATATATATATGTGTGTGTGTGTATATATATATATGTGTGTGTGTGTGTGTGTGTGTGTGTGTGTGTGTGTATATATATATATATATGTGTGTGTGTGTATATATATATATATATGTGTGTGTGTGTGTGTGTGTGTGTATATATATATATATATTTGTGTGTGTCTGTATATATATATATGTGTGTGTGTGTGTGTGTGTGTGTGTGTGTGTATATATATATATATATATTTGTGTGTGTCTGTATATATATATATGTGTGTGTGTGTGTGTGTGTGTGTGTGTGTGTGTGTGTGTGTATATATATATGGCAACTTGTGAAGCTCTGGTGAACTCCATGCCCAAGAGGGTTGAGGCAGTGCTGAAAATAATGGTGGCCACACAAAATATTGACACTTTGGGCCCAATTTGGACATTTCCACTTTTGTTGCCAACGGTTTAGACATTAATGGCTGTGTGTTGAGTTATTTTGAGGGGACAGCAAATTTACACTGTTATACAGGCTGTACACTCACTGCTTTACATTGTAGCAAAGTGTCATTTCTTCAGTGTTGTCACATGAAAAGATATAATAAAATACTTACAAAAATGTGAGGGGTGTACTCACTTTTGTGGGATACTGTACATATATATTTATATGTGTATATATACACATATTAACACATTAATATATATTTTTTGAGCGTTAATTGCTACCGCAAGCTCATGGTAGCAATAACCAGCCACTTACAATGGCTGGTTATTTAACGCACGCCCGTAAACGGGCAAATTTGCCCGTTTACGGGCACGTGATAAATAAGCACTGTACTTGTAATCTAGCCCTATATGTATTATTTAATATTCAATTAAAAAAACAATTTCTAGATAATTTTGCATGTAATGCTTAGATAAGAATGATTCATATGTCAAATGGGATTTAAGAACGTGTCTAATATGATTATTAACAATTATTTATTTAAAGTATTTTACTTACTTGCCCTGCGTCAGCTTTGATGACCTACTCTAGCGCGTACAATTAAAATAAATCAGTTGGGATTTTCTGATTGCATTAGTATGTTTCAGACCGCAAGTTACATAGCTCTCCAAACATCTGCACTCAACGCACATTAGTTTCACTACTCTTCATGAATGACACATAGAGAGGTTCACAATCATTCATTAATTGAAATGTCAGCCTGCATGGCTCTACCGCAAGTGCCTTGAATAATAAATGACACTATCCCTGCTCAAAATAAAGACCCCCATTAGTATGCATGTCCACTGAGGGTTTCAGAAATCTCCATTCTACCAATACCAAGCAAAAAAAAATAATATATATATATATGTATTTAGATGCGTACAATTACATGCTACATTATAAAATGATCTGCTAGAAAATAAATGTTTTAAGAACACATACAACTGTAATATTGTTAGCAGAATGTCGATGGACACACCCTTTGAAAAGTATTCTAGAGTGTTTTATCTTATCTCCTTTGCTGTGGCCTATTATGGACAGATATAAATAAGCACAGATCAAGCAATCAGTCTGCAGTATGTTGCGAGCTTAAAGTTCCGACTTCTGCAGGATCCACTCAAGCCTGTATGAGGAAGCGAGGGGGAAAATCAATCTTTAGGAAAAGCTGACAAAATGAGTAATGTAAGTGCATTAATTTTTTTTACTAGACAAACATTTTGGCCTAGATTACAAGTGGAGCGCAAAATAAGTCTTTAGCAAGCGCGATATTTGCAATCCACTCGTAATACTAGTGCACGCAAATGTGCGCTGGTATTATAGGTCGAATGCAATGCGAAGGCGACCTCGCGTTTGCATTGCATGGAAGCTTTGCACTCACGAGTGTGCTTTCATAGGCTCCAATGGGAGCCTCGTTCTGATGCTGATAGATAAGGCACAGAACCTATCTCTGCGAAGCGGGTAAGTCATGCAATGTTGGGCAGCATATTTAAAAAAATATATGAATATATACATATATATTTATTTATAAATTTGTATGTAAGCATATACAAATGAGCCAGCCCATTTTAGGTTTCGCACCTTGGATAGTGCTTGTTTATTGGCTAGATTTAGCCACCAATCAGCAAGCGCTACCCAGGTGCTGAACTAAAAATGGGCTGGCTCCTAAGCTTTGCATTACTGTTTTTCAAACAAAGATAGCAAGAGAACAAAGAAAAATTGATCAAAGGAGTAAATTAGAAAGTTGCTTAAAATTGCATGCACTATCTGAATCATGAAATAAAAATGTTGGGTTTAGTATCCCTTTAAATAGTATCTATAATGCAGGCAATATTTTCTCTTGTAATGGTTTTGCTTTGCATCTTTCCTTTTTCAAATAATTCCTTACCCAATAATGACATCACCATGGAACTTAATACTACGGATTTCAAATTCACACGTATCTCCCAAAGTTACTGATAAATGATAATATAAGCCACAAGAGGCTAATTTGGAGTCCATATTTCAATACATATTGTATTAACCTAAGCAAGACATTATTAGAACATCGCTGGCCATGATATCTCTAGGTAAGATATACTTTAGTGAAAGGAGCTAAACTATTGAAATTAATGATTGCACCAATGCAACTTTCACAAACAGATAATAATCATCGCTGATCAGAATAGAAACATCGTTATTGACAGCAGAGAACCAGAAGCCCCATAGTTTCTAACTATACTTCATTTTGAAGTGTAAAGACAATTAGTTGTTATAGTAGCCTTATGTATACCCCTGGTATGATTGCATCACATTACTGTGTTACTGTATTTGTCCTTAAAGGGACAGTATACACCAATTTTCATTTAACTGCATGTAAAAGAAACTACTATAAAGAATAATATGCACAATTACTGAAATAAATATCTAGTATAAAACCTTTTTTTTTTAATGACATATTTAGCACTGTTAATGAGGTTAGACTGGGACACCCACTGAAAGAGGATGAGAAGCATATGAAAAAGCCCATTATACAAACAGAAGCAACCTGAAGTCTGTATACATCAGTATATATCTAAAACTTTGGGGCTTGGTTAGGAGTCTGATAATCAGCACAATGTTATTTAAAAATAAGCAAAACTATACATTTTTACAAAAACGCCCCCAGATGGGCTATATAAATGGATCATCTACAAAACATTTATGCAAAGAAAATTCTTGATTACAATGCCCCTTTAACACCTCAAATGAAGTCTGTTTCATGAATCAATCACTCTTTCTGCAAGTTACTCCTGGCTCTATTACCGTTCAGTTAGAGATCATAACCTCTTGTTCTGCTTTTGCTCTTAATGTGTAAAATGCTTTCATCCCCAGCTAGGGCAAAAGTGCTAAATCCCTTAATACATTCCACAGTTCTGTTAGCATCTATCTCTCTTCTCTCCTCTAAGCTACATATATAAAGATCATATATAAAGGTCATGAAGTATTTCCTTGGAACTTTTATGTAAGCAGTCCTGTTCTGGTCAGTTTCTGCTTCATTTATATTGTTCTGAAGATATGGTCTTCAAAACTGTACACAATATTCAAGATAAAGCCTAACTATCCATCTCTAAAATGACCTAAAAAAATCTAACCATTTCTTTTGCTAATAACTCTTCCAATGCAACCAAGCAGCATTTTACTGGCTTTACCTGATGTGCTACTGCATTGTTTACCAAACATTAAATTGTTTGAAATAATAATTACCAGGCAGTATTCCCTTTCTGTTACTGTCACTAAAAAAAATGTCATTGAGTATATAATTAGCATGTGAATTATGTAAACATCAAATAAGTATTGTAAAATGGAGTACAACCAAGTCCCCAAGTCTATACATTACCCATAACGGAGAAAGCTGAAGATAAAAGGGACAGAATATTTATTTTGTGTAAAAATCACAAATCCTCTTTCAAATTACCTTCAAAAATTTCAAACCAATCTTATAAGACAGAAAATAATACACACATTTCTAATGATAAATATTTTTCTACATAAATATGGCATTTCTGCAGTTGCATGAGCTCAAAAAAAGGTAACCAATGCAATATTCTCCAGGCTTTCTTATATTGTAAATATCATTCTTGTGAATGTTATCAATTTAATATATATACATATATATATGGAAATATGTGTAATTTTCTTTTACTAGTCTTTCAAAATTTCTATGTATGTGTGCAGTGAACACTACAATCTATGTAAGCGCTTAAAGGGACATGAAACCCAATTATTTTCTTTCATGATTTAGAAAGAGCATGCTATTTTAAACAACTTTCCAATTTACTTTTATTATATAATTTCCTTCATTCTTTTGATATCCTTTGTTGAAAAGCATATAATAGGCTCAGTAGCTGCTGATTGGTTGTTGCACATAGATGCCTCGTGTGATTGGCTCACCCATGTGCATTGGTATTTCTTCAACAAAGGATATCTGAAGAATAAAGCAAATTAAATAATAAAAGTAAATTGGAATATTGTTAAAAATTGTATTCCCGGGGGGGCGGAGCTAGCCATCAAGGGAGCAAGACGTGCCCTGATAGAGCTCCTGATTCTATATTCTTTAAAACATCCTTTTTGTATGTAATTCCTCAAAAACTGCTCTAGGACCTAAGATCTAGAAGGGGATAATGCTACTTGCCGAGCTAAGAGATAGCTGGAAGCGCAGAAACCTACAGGAGAGTCAGCTTCTAGGTCTGTGGATAATCACAAGGCATTGTACAATATGGCCCGGGGAGCTATGTGACCATGTAGATCTTAAGCAGCAGTAATCGTGTTTAGAAGCAACTCTGCCCGTATACACTGCAATACCACTCAGTGCAAATATCTATCACGCTATTATCTAGTGTGTATCTGTTGCCACCGTGGAGAGAATTTAAGCCCAAAATGGCGGAGTACATTCTATTCTTTCAGCAGCTGGGAGACAAGCTAGACGCCCAATTCCTCTCACTAAGGGCAGAACTTGCTCCTGACCGGGATCCAGCGGGAGAGGAGAGCGGACTCAGCGTGGGGAGATCACAGGATATCCCTATGCTTGTCCCATGCATTAAAAATGCATGGGACAAGCATAGGGCTATCCTACGAACTAGATAAGTTTATACTGTTAGGTAAGGTGGGGCAGACTTGCTGGGCCTATGGCTCTTATCTGCCGTCAATATCTATGTTTCTATGTTTCTATGATATGAACAACTATAATAACATACCACCAGTGGACTCTTCCTCATTAACACTACGAGGACCGGAACGTAACTATGATCTGAATAGCTCATACACGGGTGCTCACCATTCTGCAGAGAGACCCGCTTCATGTTCTGATGGTGGTGAGTGCTCCAAGGAGCTGGGGGATGAACCTAGTCTTGTTGCTTATTGCGTGGATGGAGACATCTCTAATGGTTCCCTAGCTATTGGTGCTGAAACTCCGGAATCCAGGCTGGGCTTGCTGGTACACATGGCCTTGGGGGATTACTGTCACGCAGGGAGGGAGAGCTCTAATAATGGTTGTCACTTGAGAACTGTGGCAGCTTTGATACACAACGGAGCTTTACTAACCTCCCCCTCCTTCCTATATAAAAGCCCCACGATGAGTTTGCCTCGTGTGCAGAAGCTACAATCCATTGCTCCCTACTCAGACCTCCTGACAACCCGGGCTGATACATGGGACCCTGGAGGCTGCAACTTGAGTATAACGGTGGAGCAGCAATATTAACTCTGCCTGGATATAATGCGCCCATTGACATAACTGTGAGTTACTTCTAATAGTTACTCCTCTTAGTACATGCTATCATAGAGACCGGTAAATTCTTAGGTCCTATCGACAGCTATAACTTAGTCCCAAAAAAAAAGAAAAAAAATATATAATGTTTATTAGTTGTCTCTAGCTAGTTTCACAGAGTTGCTGGATGTTTTTGTGTGACATTTTCCTTTGATCATTGGACTGAATGTACAATACTCTACTGCTTAAAGATACATATAACAGCCTAAACTGTCTTTTAGGATGCATGAGCTGATATTTTTTTTTTTTTTTTTTTTTGCTTGGTGATACACCATTTTAGGTCTGTACCGTACTTTGTAGGTATATATGGTGTACCTTTAGTAAGAATTTCTGACATCTTAGTTGGGGTTTAGACAGGCTGATTTTTGCAGTTCTCCTTTTTATAATTTTAGCTATAGAGGTTGAATGTTTATGTGGTTGTTAACATTATATATATGTATTTTATACCTTATTACCCCTAGAAGGGGATGTTTGGGTAAGATTCTACTTCCATTATGTTTATTTACATATACTTGACCCCAAACACCCACCTGTCCACAAATCTGCTAAAATATTCCAAGCTTATCTAAATTTAACTCCCCCCTGTCCGGTACTAATAGAGACGGCACACCATTCCACAAATATGATATCATTTAGACTATCTTCATGGCTTAGCACATTATGAGATATTCCCAACACTAGAGTCTTGCAATCGCTGTATAATCATTTTATAAGCTATAAACAGAAGCATATCTCCATATCTGTCCAGAGATAGTTTCATATGGCCATAGTGTTAAATCTCATACTACTCCTTTAGTCTAAACCAGGCTATCAGAATAATTTGTCCTCTTCAAGTACACTAGCTCCACTTAAATACATGTACTACTATATTTAAAGCTTTTTTGACTCCCACATATAGCCTATTAGCAAGGTAAGATTTAGATGGACTGATGGACACTATCCTTACCACATTTTTCCCACACTACAACTAGTATACTTCAGCCACCCTCCACAGTAAGTGTAGCTTACAAATTCTAGTATAGCAGGTTCTGGGGTTATTCTTACATCTAATATGTTTTGCACCCCCTTATCTATGTTCAGCAGGATAGTTTCGCAGATTGACCTATAGACCCTTATAGCTCCATCATACAGTTGATATGTCCCTTAGGTGTTGGTTAGCTTAATTTTTGCAGAAAATACTATTCTACAGGATGCTTGGTTACTCACTAGAGGCACCCGTGTCCTAACTCTTGTTCCCTGGACCGGGTTCATTACTCCATCTTAATTTATTTTCTAGGTAAGCCTGTTTACTGTTATTATATGAGTCTTATAAGTTGATTTATATATTTCACTCAGGCTAGACATGAGAGGTTCATGGATAGGTATGGGTGAAATATTTTCCAACTTAACTTATTTATGGTTGTATATTTTGCGTAAATTTTTTTAGGCTTGAGCCATTTATTCCTATCTATTTCATGTATGCAGGGACATTTCCCAATAATACTCCTACTGTTTATGTTTACTAGACTGGATTATTTGTAGTAGGTGAAAGCTCAAAGTATTTAAGATACCTATATTTCATATTAGCAGCTAGTAAGTTGACTTTATTCATTCCTAATTTATCTCCTGCTCATATTACTAGTACATAATAGTTGTCTTGATTGAGCCTCTCTCCTCCCTTTCCCGCTGGTACTTATGCCTGCGGGTCATATCCCTTCTCCTTTTTCCCACATCGCCTATAGGTGGCACTCCCCTAGGAGAGGGGCTCATCCAGAGGTCCCCCAGGCCCCCCAGTCCCCAACTATTCTAACGTCCCCCCTCCACTTGATAATATCATTAGCTTATTTAGTAACTTGGAATCACACATATTTTATAGTATGCAAACTACTTCACTATTATATATCTGTCATGAGTATATTCATTTTCCATCTTGGAGTTCTCTACATCATAAAGTTAAATAGCCCTGTAGTCCCCACCTTTATAATGTTTAGATTGGCTCCGCCCTCCCATTTCCCCTCTATTATGAGCGGCTTTGGCCCGCTGTTTCCCCCCCCCCATATATACAGGCCTACGGGAGGCCTGACAACAGCCAACTCCCTACCTCTCACTTTCATTTAGCTTCTAGAATACCTTTTACTATGCAGTGGGGATCACTAGTTCTCAGTTATAAAAAACGAGGCTTCATCCATATATGTTCCAGCCACACACGTTTTCTACATGCAGTTTTACATTTCATATTCAAGTTCACAAGGATGGTACTATAACTTATGTCAACTCTTATTCTTCGGTTCTTGTCTTAGCTATTTATTTCATGTCACTGATTCCAGCTTCCATTCACGTATGGCACTACTATGGATGTGATACTGTGATAACAAATGCTACATTAGTACACCAATGTCTTAACCCTTGTCTTTTCATATGTGAACTGTATAAGTTTCATTATTTTTTCTTTATTGCTACTGTTCTGTGACTGGATATATTCTTTATTGTGTTGTTCATATTCAATGCCTCAATAAAAAATTATTTTCAAAAAAAAAAAAAAAAAAAAATTGTATTCCCTATCTGAATCATGAAAGAAAAATTTGGGATTTCATGTCCCTTTAAAGGAACATTAAACACTGAATACATTGATGTTATTTACCTGCCTCCCTCTAGTCATCCGCGCCACGGTGTTGAAATATAACTTTCACTGCATTGCAGTATGGATGTGTTTGCACATGTGCAGAAACTCCCCTTCAGAGACCTGCAGTAAAAACTAAGTTCCAAAATGGTGACAGCCATAATTAGATGGAAGTCAGTGGTAGCTGGTCATTGGGGCAGTGAGGGCAGTGCCCCTGCTTTATTATTATTATTATTATTATTGTTTTTTGTTTGATTTTTTTCAGTCTCTAAATTATTCTGAGTATTTTTAATTTATGAAGTGCAATTTTATTTGAATGTTTGTGCTCTTCTAAATGGAATCATGCATCTGTAAAATGTATTATGGTTATGGAAATAGCAGGATATTCTGCCCCACCATCATAAAACTTCACTATCCGCCACTGATGAAATGCATTTAATGTATAATGTTGTTTAAACAAATTCATACCAAACTTTGAAGCTATACAAATTGTTTTCGAATATGGATTTATGTAAATTAAACCAAAAATATATGCCAGATATAAAGTTATTTTGACATTTTGAGTAAACAATGCCTTAGAAAAGATATATAAGTCTTACATTTTCTTTATTTTTAAATAGAGCGTTTTTTTTACATATACCAGTAAAACCTGTATTATATAAATCATGGGAGTGTTTACTTTTAACATTTCACTTCTGCCTTTTAGTTTATTTCGCAGTACTTAGACTAATTATATATTTATTATTTTTCATTTAGATACATAGATCATCTACATTCCCTGGCTCCTACAAATTGGATCATAAGTAAAATAGAAGTTTGTGAATGGCACATGTATGGTATTTAAAAGACCACTGAATACGGTAGAATTAAATAATTGACAAATGCACAATTAAAAGACAATGAAATAGCGCTTACTTTGAAATGAGCAGTAGATTTTTTCTGGCAAACTTCAAAGTCAATCCAATTTTTCATCCCCTTGTATCCTGTGACAGCCATCAGTCAATCACAAAACATACCTAGGTATATACTGTGCACTTTGTCATATGCTCTGTAGGTGCTGGAGCCTCAGAAAGTGCACATATAAAAAATGTGCACATTTTGATAATTGGAGTATATTGGGAACTTTTTATCTAAATCATGAAACTTGAATTTGACTTTAATGGCCTTTGAAACAAACACATAGATTACTACAATAATTACTACATGAATTAATTAATTAATTAATTAAATATATACATACAAATAACTGAAATAAATAAATACATAACCATGTTAATTAGTTACTGGACTTGAGAAAGGAATGATTAGGCAACACCTTAATCTCTAGTTTTAACTGTTTTGTTAGTAAGATTATGGTAGCTAAGGTATACAAAAGATTAAATAGTAATAATTGGTCTATAGCTACAATGTTTCACAAACAGTCTTTACTAAAGGGATAGTAAACCCCAAAATGTTCTTTTAGGATTCATTCCAATTTACTTATATTATCAAATTTGCTGAAGGGACAGCATTGTACTACTGGCCGCTAGCTGAAAACATCTAGTTATCCAATCACAAGAGACAAATGTGTGCAGGCACCATGTAGCAGCAGCTCCCACTAGTGTATGATATGTGCGTATTCATTTTTTAACAAGGGATACTAAGAGAACGAAACACATTTGAAAATAGAAGTGAATTTAAAATTGTCTTAAAATGTCATGCTCTATCTGAATCACGCAAGTTTATTTTGACTTTCCTATCCCTTTGAAAAATTCTAACAATGGAAATAATTAAAAAAAGATACAAAAAATAGTTAAAAAAATAGTAAAACAAAATTTTAGGAAGTACAGCTCCTCACGTATACATTAAACTTTCCTCTTGTCTCTATTTTGCATACAATTTCAATCACCAACATTTAATATTTGAATCAGTCAATCATGTATTAACCTTGGTCAACGTATTGTGTCCATCTGGGTTAAAAAGACATTTAAAATAGATTATTGTTCTAAGAGATTTGAATGCTTTAGAACTAGATTTAGATCTGTATCAGTTTTAAAGGTAAATTTGAGCTAGAATAATTAACTACTAAACAGATAAATATTTGTCTGTAACAGCCTATCTAATATGCAATATCAATGTTGAGGAAAAATGCACAATTAAAAACATAAAAGTGTTAATTTATCTATGCAGTAACTCTAAATATGTTGGTATTATATTGACGCTGAACATTGTTTCCACTGGGCAAGAATACATTTGGTCAAAATTCAGACTGCAATAGTAATTCGGTGTAAAAAAATTAAATAAAAAATGCAACAGGTGTTATGCTGAATTTTTGAATGAGGCTTGAAAATGTAGATACGTTGTTTTGCTTTATCTGGCCTTATGTAAACTTTTTCATATATATATACTGTATATATATATATATATATATATATATATATATAGATAGATAGATAGATAGATAGATAGATAGATAGATAGATAGATAGATATGTATATACAGTATATATATAAATACACACACACACACAGTCTGCATCTCTGATGGATATATTCCAAGTTTCTTTTTATTTTATTAAACTAGTTAGTGCTAAGGGCAAAATCTAATTCCAATTGCAAATTTTACAATTAGCAGTAACAACCAAAATCTCCACTTAACGTCAATCAATATTTTTTGTTGTTTCACCAACAGTTTTTTAAAGGGAAACAAAAGTAATTGTTTGAATTTTTTTACTGAGAGAACATTATAAAATATATTGCCATTTTTTTTGTAAAACAAGTGTCTCTGTTATTAAAAAAGATATATATTTATGCTTATAAGGCGTGTCACTGCATACCAATAAAGCATTGAGGGCGCTGCTTTTCTGCCAATCAACACCAGTCCTTAAGAACCTGCTGTACATATAAATGCATTTCCTGCACTTCAAAATCAAAATAAACACAGTTTTAAAGGGAGAGTGCAGTCGTTTTTGCTTTGTTTTATCTAAAAAGGGGGATTTCAAAACAAATTTAAATTTCTTAAAACATTTTCCTCTCCTGAATAAACTAATGTTTTGCTGTCATACTGCAGTATTCTGTGGCTCTAGTCTCCTAATGTAATATATGTTGTTAGTAGGATAAGAAATGGGCCAATGCTGCTCCTTTACTGAAGAGAATGGTAATATACTTAGGCAGTGACATTCTAAATAGATGGATACTTATCTAAATGCTATTCTGGGGAATGGCAATGCACACAAGTAAAACAATAGAGAAATCTACAGAGAACAAATTGGCCTTGCCAGTACCCATGTCTTTAATTAAAGCCAGCTCTAGGCAGTACTGCACATTTATAAGTATTGTTCATTGACAGTAAACTTTCCGCCGACAAAGCATAAGGTGGGTGAGTCAGAAGATATTTGAATTGACAAACTGGAAAGAGGGCACGAAAGACGCATAGAGTACCTGGAATATGTTACCCTTGGTGCAACCAGCAATTTAAAGATAGTTCTCATATGATGTGTTAGAAGCTTCTGAATGTACACATTATATTTCATGATGGGAATTAGGTGTGTGTTAGAATTAAAGGGACAGTCTGCTTCAAAATATTTATTGTTTAAAAAGATAGATAATCCCTTTATTACCCATTCCCCAGTTTTGCACAGCCAACACTGTTATATTAATACACTTTTTACCTCTGTGATTACCTTGTATCTAATCCTCTTTTGACAACCCAATGATCACATGGCTATTTATTTATTATCTATTGACTTGCATTTTAGTCAATTAGTGCTGTGTCCTGTACAACCCCACGGGCGTGAGCACAATGTTATCTATATGGCTCACATGAACTAGCCTTGTCTTGTTGTGTAAAGCAAATAAAAAAGCATGTGATAAGAGGCTGTCTGTAGTGGCTTAGAAACAGCAGGAATTTAGAGGTGTAAATGATATAAAGTATATTAATATAACAATGTTGGTTGTGCAAAGCTGGGGAATGGGTAGTAAAGACGTTATCTATCTTTTTAAACAATAATAATTTTGGTGTTGACTGTGCCTTTAATGCTAAATAATTGTATTACCGTATTGTTCACAGTTTGGAGATAGACACATTGACAAAACTAACAAGATCCTAAATGGTGATATGCAAAATGTAACTGTTCCACATAAAAGAGGATATTTAAAATGGACTTTCCAGTATTTTTTCATTTAAACTAATGTTCCAGTACTGAATAAATTAAGTTTTTAGACTTGAGAAGCCTTTTCCCTCCCACTCTCAGGCCTAGATTTGGAGTTCGGCGGTAGCCGTCAAAACCAGCGTTAGAGGCTCCTAACGCTGGTTTTGGCCGCCCACTGGTATTTGGAGTCAGTGATTAAAGGGTCTAACGCTCACTTTTCAGCCGCGACTTTTCCATACCGCAGATCCCCCTACGCCATTTGCGTAGCCTATCTTTTCAATGGGATCTTTCTAACGCTGGTATTTAGAGTCGTTTCTGAAGTGAGCGTTAGAGCTCTAACGACAAAATTCCAGCCGCCTGAAAATAGCAGGAGTTAAGAGCTTTCTGGCTAACGCCGGTTCATAAAGCTCTTAACTACTGTACCCTAAAGTACACTAACACCCATAAACTACCTATGTACCCCTAAACCGAGGTCCCCCCACACCGCCGCCACTCGATTAACATTTTTAACCCCTAATCTGCCGACCGCCACCTACGTTATACTTATGTACCCCTAATCTGCTGCCCCTAACCCCGCCGACCCCTGTATTACATTTATTAACCCCTAACCTGCCCCCCACAACGTCGCCGCCAGCTACTTAAAATAATTAACCCCTAATCTTCCGACCGCAAAGCGCCGCCACCTACGTTATCCCTATGTACCCCTAATCTGCTACCCCTAACACCGCCGACCCCTATATTATATTTATTAACCCCTAATCTGCCCCCCTCAACGTCGCCGACACCTGCCTACACTTATTAACCCCTAATCTGCCGAGCGGACCTGAGCGCTACTATAATAAAGTTATTAACCCCTAACCCGCCTCACTAACCCTATCATAAATAGTATTAACCCCTAATCTGCCCTCCCTAACATCGCCAACACCTAACTTCAATTATTAACCCCTAATCTGACGACCGGAGCTCACCGCTATTCTAATAAATTGATTAACCCCTAAAGCTAAGTCTAACCCTAACACTAACACCCCCCTAAATTAAATATAATTTAAATCTAACGAAATTAATTAACTCTTATTAAATAAATGATTCCTATTTAAAGCTAAATACTTACCTGTAAAATAAATCCTAATATAGCTACAATATAAATTATAATTATCTTATAGCTATTTTAGGATTAATATTTATTTTACAGGCAACTTTGTAATTATTTTAACCAGGTACAATAGCTATTAAATAGTTAAGAACTATTTAATAGTTACCTAGTTAAAATAATAACAAATTTACCTGTAAAATAAATCCTAACCTAAGATATAATTAAACCTAACACTACCCTATCAATAAAATAATTAAATAAACTACCTACAATTACCTACAATTAACCTAACACTACACTATCAATAAATTAATTAAACACAATTGCTACAAATAAATACAATTAAATAAACTAGCTAAAGTACAAAAAATAAAAAAGAACTAAGTTACAAAAAATAATAAAATATTTACAAACATAAGAAAAATCTTACAACAATTTTAAACTAATTACACCTACTCTAAGCCCCCTAATAAAATAACAAAGCCCCCCAAAATAAAAAATTCCCTACCCTATTCTAAATTAAAAAAGTTACAAGCTCTTTTACCTTACCAGCCCTGAACAGGGCCCTTTGCGGGGCATGCCCCAAGAAGTTCAGCTCTTTTGCCTGTAAAAAAAAACATACCATACCCCCCCCCAACATTACAACCCACCACCCACATACCCCTAATCTAACCCAAACCCCCCTTAAATAAACCTAACACTAAGCCCCTGAAGATCTTCCTACCTTGTCTTCACCATACCAGGTTCACCGATCCGTCCTGGCTCCAACATCTTCATCCAACCCAAGCCGGGGTTGGCGATCCATCATCCGGTGCTGAAGAGGTCCAGAAGAGGCTCCAAAGTCTTCCTCCTATCCGGCAAGAAGAGGACATCCGGACCGGCAAACATCTTCTCCAAGCGGCATCTTCAATCTTCTTCCATCCGGTGCGGAGCGGGTCCATCTTGAAGCAGGCGACGCGGATCCATCCTCTTCTTCCGTTGTCTCCCGACGAATGACGGTTCCTTTAAGGGACGTCATCCAAGATGGCGTCCCTCGAATTCCGATTGGCTGATAGGATTCTATCAGCCAATCGGAATTAAGGTAGGAATTTTCTGATTGGCTGATGGAATCAGCCAATCAGAATCAAGTTCAATCCGATTGGCTGATCCAATCAGCCAATCAGATTGAGCTCGCATTCTATTGGCTGTTCCGTCTTGGATGACGTCACTTAAAGGATCCGTCATTCGTCGGGAGACAACGGAAGAATAGGATGGATCCGCGTCGCCTGCTTCAAGATGGACCCGCTCCGCACCGGATGGAAGAAGATTGAAGATGCCGCTTGGAGAAGATGTTTGCCGGTCCGGATGTCCTCTTCTTGCCGGATAGGAGGAAGACTTTGGAGCCTCTTCTGGACCTCTTCAGCACCGGATGATGGATCGCCAACCCCCGCTTGGGTTGGATGAAGATGTTGGAGCCAGGACGGATCGGTGAACCTGGTATGGTGAAGGCAAGGTAGGAAGATCTTCAGGGGCTTAGTGTTAGGTTTATTTAAGGGGGGTTTGGGTTAGATTAGGGGTATGTGGGTGGTGGGTTGTAATGTTGGGGGGGGGTATGGTATGTTTTTTTTTACAGGCAAAAGAGCTGAAATCCTTGGGGCATGCCCCGCAAAGGGCCCTGTTCAGGGCTGGTAAGGTAAAAGAGCTTGTAACTTTTTTAATTTAGAATAGGGTAGGGAATTTTTTATTTTGGGGGGCTTTGTTATTTTATTAGGGGGCTTAGAGTAGGTGTAATTAGTTTAAAATTGTTGTAAGATTTTTCTTATGTTTGTAAATATTTTATAATTTTTTGTAACTTAGTTCTTTTTTATTTTTTGTACTTTAGCTAGTTTATTTAATTGTATTTATTTGTAGCAATTGTGTTTAATTAATTTATTGATAGTGTAGTGTTAGGTTAATTGTAGGTAATTGTAGGTAGTTTATTTAATTATTTTATTGATAGGGTAGTGTTAGGTTTAATTATATCTTAGGTTAGGATTTATTTTACAGGTAAATTTGTTATTATTTTAACTAGGTAACTATTAAATAGTTCTTAACTATTTAATAGCTATTGTACCTGGTTAAAATAATTACAAAGTTGCCTGTAAAATAAATATTAATCCTAAAATAGCTATAATATAATTATAATTTATATTGTAGCTATATTAGGATTTATTTTACAGGTAAGTATTTAGCTTTAAATAGGAATAAGTTATTTAATAAGAGTTAATTTATTTTGTTAGATGTAAATTATATTTAAATTAGGGGGGTGTTAGTGTTAGGGTTAGACTTAGCTTTAGGGGTTAATACATTTATTATAGTAGCGGTGAGGTCCGCTCGGCAGATTAGGGGTTAATAATTGAAGGTAGGTGTCGGCGATGTTAGGGAGGGCAGATTAGGGGTTAATACTATTTATGATAGGGTTAGTGAGGCGGATTAGGGGTTAATAACTTTATTATAGTAGCGCTCAGGTCCGCTCGGCAGATTAGGGGTTAATAAGTGTAGGCAGGTGTCGGCGACGTTGAGGGGGGCAGATTAGGGGTTAATAAATATAATATAGGGGTCGGCGATGTTAGGGCAGCAGATTAGGGGTACATAGGGATAACGTAGGTTGCGGCGGTTTACGGAGCGGCAGATTAGGGGTTAAAAAAAATATGCAGGGGTCAGCGATAGCGGGGGCGGCAGATTAGGGGTTAGTAAGTGTAAGGTTAGGGGTGTTTAGACTCGGGGTACATGTTAGGGTGTTAGGTGCAGACGTAGGAAGTGTTTCCCCATAGGAAACAATGGGGCTGCGTTAGGAGCTGAACGCTGCTTTTTTGCAGGTGTTAGGTTTTTTTTCAGCTCAAACAGCCCCATTGTTTCCTATGGGAGAATCGTGCACGAGCACGTTTTTGAGGCCGGCCGCGTCCGTAAGCAACTCTGGTATCGAGAGTTGCATTTGCGGTAAAAATGCTCTACGCTCCTTTTTTGGAGCCTAACGCAGCATTTGATTAAACTCTCGATACCAGAGTTAAATTTATGGTGCGGCCAGAAAAAAGCCCGCGGAGCGTTAACAGCCCTTTTACCGCCGAACTCCAAATCTAGGCCTCAGTCAGTGAGAAGTATTTTAGAGGTAAACATTGTGCAGAGACATTGTTACTTATCACTTTTCTTAAAAGGAAAACAAAACAAAAACAAATAATACAAAAATCCCATATTTTAGATTTCAATTGCCCCTTAAAAGAACATGAACCCTACTTTTTTTCATAAATAAAACACACAATTTTAAACAACTTGCAAATTTAGTTCTATTATGCAATCTGATTGGTATCATTTGCTAAAGGACTAATGTGTGCAGGTGTTCTGTCGAGAACTCCAATTCCTCGAAAACTCCAATCTGACGTCACTTCCGGTGACTCTTCTATTTTCACTATCTGTTTTGCCTGTCTTGGGGGGGGGGGGGCGCACCACCGATCCTCTGGCATACACCCCAAGTAAACCTTGGGGAATGAGGTTTACAAGGGGAGCTTTGCCCCCTTTGAATGCCCCATTTTTGATGATTTGGAGTTCTCGATAGAACACAGGCACTAATCACCTGCTAGCTCCCATTAGTGTAGGATATGAAAACTGGATACCAAGAGAACCAAGTACACTTGAAAACAGAAGGAAAATGACATGCTCTGTCAGATTTATGCAAGTTTATTATTGACGTTCCTATCCCTTGCATAACATGACTATTGTGTAGTCTTGCAATAAATTAACATAACATATAAGTGTGAACACTTATCTGGAGAAACCAATCCAAATGTTCTACTGGAGTAGCACATTGTTACCAAAATGTGTATTGTTTTGCATTAGCCTTTTAAAAGCCTACTTATCTTATCTCCTCTAGTGAGGACAGTTAGAGAGAGAAATAATATATATTGCAAGATTTTTACTACTCACAAACATTTTATATAAGAATATCAAAGTTTTTATGGCCCTTTAAGGAATACACAAATCTATATCAAACGGATATTTTTCAAAATTAAATATTAACACACTTTAAATGACTATTATAAATCATTGTTATAATTGTAATTTGCCTGATCAAAGTCACCTGATTTTCATATGGAAACCATGGAAAATAAATGCAGAATTACTGATAGTTACTTATAATATTAAAGGGATATCTAACATTGATTGTATTAGAAAACCTATTGTTAAAGGGACACTGAATCCATTTTTTTCTTTTGTGATTCAGATAGAGCATGCAATTTTAAGCAACTTTGTAATGTACTCCTATTATCAATTTTTCTTCATTCTCTTGGTATTTTTATTTGAAATGCAAGAATGTAAGTTTAGATGCCGGACCCTTTTTGGTGAACAACCTGAGTTGTTCTTGCTGATTGGTGGTGGATAAATTCATCCACCAATAAAAAAAGTGCTGTCCTTTTTAAATAAAGATATCAAGAGAACGAAGAAAAATTGATAATAGGAGTAAATTACAAAGTTGCTTAAAATTGCATGTTCTATCTGAATCACAAAAGAAAAAAATGGATTCAGTGTCCCTTTAACAATAGGTTTTCTAATACAATCAATGTTAGATATTAAAAGGAACTAAGTTATTTATTTAATGTATACACATTGTGGTGTTTATTTACAACAGGGATATATTTTTACCAGAGGCCTTCAGATTTAGAGAACACCAAAACTATTGTTAATAACACTTACACTAAGAAGCAAGGCAATAACTGCTATTCAAAATAGTGGGATTCAGGGTACTGCACAATTTAACCATAAACCCTTTGTCACAAGTAAATTACATACCGTGTGTAAATGCTTTAAAGGATAAAACTGATGAATGAGGCCCACCCAAACACTGAATGCCTTAGTAGCAGCATGGTGCCTGAGCTATGATACGGCTTATTACAGACTATCTTAGCTGTATATTATCTCCAGGAACCATATATAAGAAGGGCACACAGGGTTCCACAGTCCAAAGTAGAGGGGCCGGTAATACTTTCTAATACCATAGAGCTACTATGAGCAGGATTTATCAAAGCAATTCTCCTAAAATTGCTCCTACAAATCTGCATATGACTGAATGTGCTGATTTATTAATGCAAAGTGTGCCTAAAATTTGGCAAGTCCGACTATAGATTCCTCTCACTTTGTTGCTTCTCCAAAGTGCACCAGTGTGCTTAAAAAGGGTTAAATTTGCTAGTTGTATGCCCAGTTACCAATTTATCTTTTTTTTTGCGCCTTTGGAGAACGCAAACTTCTCCTACAAATACGTGCATTATAGTTCTCCATAGGTACTGTGGAAAACAGCATTAGAAATTATTATGTCTTTGAGCTTGTGTCATGGCTACCTATATATTCCAAATATAGAATTGTATTAACAATCTGAATGTGTTACGGTTATATGGGTAATTATTATACCAAAGTTAAAGTAAAAAATTATTGTGGTCAAAATTAATGTGCAAATTTGCCCCATGTAAAACACAAATGTAGATTACTTGTAGAGGGCAAAAAACACTACCTAAAAGAAACACAGGTTTGAAATGATAAAGGAGAACTTCCTTTTTTGCCTGGAGAAATTCATCACAATCTACTCCAGCTCGCCTTCCAAACAGCACAAATTAATATGTGCAATATTTTGTTACATTTGTTGTTATACACACAGTGGTGAGAAAACACATCACAAATTGGGCAAAAAAAGTTACAGGTCTATTCCAAGTTAAAGGTAAAAAAAAAAATCACCTTAATGTGTTTCAAATGACTTGTTATACCAGCTGCAGAGTATAAAATGTATGGGAAATTGCTTCTTTAGATTTATTTTTTCTATATGAAATAACAGTTTTGGTCTTTGAAACCACAACCCATTAAAATGGGCTAAGCTTTTTGGGAGAAAAGATATAATTATTGTATCACGCTATACAAACACAAAGGATTCCTTATTGTGTCTCTATCTGAGTTAGACCATTTTTTTTTTCAGCACCTGGGTAGTGCTTGCTGATTGGTGGCAGCAATGTAAGCTGGCTCCTAAGCTTGCATTGCTGCTTTTTCAAATAAAGATTCCAAGAGAACAAAGAAAAATTGATAATATGAGTAAATTAGAAAGTTACTTAAAATTGCATGCTCTATCTGAATCATAAAAGAAAAAAAAATGTGTTTCATATCCCTTTAAGTACTGAACTTTTTAGTATTGGTGGGGTGCAACAGGCAAAAGCAGCTATTTCACATGTGAATGAGCTATTTGTAAACAATTTAATACACTCTAGCAGTTACAAAGGTTAAATAGATCGTTGGGCACATATTAAAAGAGAGAAATGTTATAGAACACTGTCTCTTCTACTTTGTACCAGTTAGGGGGCAAATCAGAGAAAAAGTTGAAATTGACACCCCTAATAAGTGCACACACAATATAAATAAATAACTATTTAGAGGACTGTGGCATGGTTGGAGGGGCACACGGGTGGGTAGATGGTACCCTCTGCCCCCCCTATATATGTCTATGCTTTGCCGATACTGTGATATATAGCATAACAATTCTTTTTCACAATTACTGCCCAACTAGTCTGGGATCATGTGGTTTTTGAAGGGAATTCAAGAAAGAATGCAACGTGTAAGTAAACATAAAAATCCCCAAATCCAAAATTCCAAAAACCATACATTCTGAAATCCAAACTTTTTTTGTGTTCTAAAATGCTAATGTTATTTTATATTTATTTAAAACAACAAATACTACCTTTCTGATTGCAGTACTGTATCTTTCTGATGGTACAATATATACTAAAGTATTAAATATGATATAAAAATACCTTTAGGTTGCTTTTTAAAGGCTTTAGTAACTAAGATGAAGATATTATTGTTTACACTTGGTTCCATCCCAACTCCAAACTGTCCATTTTTACAGATGCAAATAAACAAATATTCCAAAAGCAGTGTAGATAAAGGGTTTTCTACATGTTCTACTAAAATTGCCTGTTTTGCCTTTAATTTACTTTTAAGGTAAAATAAATCAAGTAAAATGATACATTTTGTCTTTTACACAACCCTAGGGAGGTGTGTTATGTCTCCCTATACCACAGTACACTGTTTTTGAGTAGGCAGGTGCTACTGATTACATATTGTAGTTTGCATAAGTCTTACTGGGTTAGAATAACAATAAAGCATGTTTAATATGCAACCTGATACTATAAAGTCTGCGGGGGTTAGAGAGGACGTTTGATTCATTAAAGAAAAATATGCCATTGAAAGCCCTTTACCTCTATAATGGGTACTCACTACATTTTCTCTGACAAGAAAAGAATAATTCAGAATAATGCAGTACTCTAAAAGTCATTTATTGTACACTAGTTGTAATCATTTCAAGTGCTGTGATACAGGCTTTTCCACTGAAATATTAATTATTACAGACTCCATCTACAAAAATCCCCCAGTAGTTAACGTTTTGTAAAAAATGTGAATTTGTTGTCTTTTTAATTTATGTAGTTTTTACATTGTCCCCTGAGTGGGAGTAGTGCATCCTCTCCTCATGCTACATGCTGCACAGTGGTTGCTTGATCAGTGCAGGAATTCAGTTATATGTATTCCTATCTGGCCACAACAAAGATAACATAAACATACTCAAAACACTTTTAAATTAATATATCCCTTGATTAGTCTTAGTCAAAACTTTGCAAAGTTTGCTAACATCAGTTTTAAATTCTTACGTGTTTAAAAGAACATGAAACCCGAATCATTTCATGCAGTGTACAAATTTACTTTGCTCTCTTAGTATCATTTGTTGAAAAGTAGGTAGGTAGCCTTAGGGGTGTGCACTTGTTCAGAGCACTATATGACAGCAATTGTGCAAGAATACTTAACAATGTTATACATTGCGCAAACACTGCTACCATCTAGTGCTTAAAAGCATTTTACCAAAACTGCTGCCATTTAGTTCTCTAGATGAGCATGCTGCCTACCTAGGTATTCTCTTCAACAAAGAATACCAAGAGAACAGGATATATTTAAAAAATAATCTACATACAATGTCATTTCTCAGTGCACAGATTTTCTACTGTATCAAAACATAATTTGCTCTGCTACAACAATAAATGAAGATTTTCCTCACTTTTTCATCCTCTACAAAAAATAAAAATACTCAAGCAATATTTGCTATTTGGTATTGTGTTAAGATACAGTTGTGTTAAAGGTTATGCAGGAGTGAAATGTATTGCTTAATATATCCACACATAAACACTCACAATATACTTTAGATATAACACAAACACACACGCATATATATATATAAAATATATATATATATATATATATATATATATATATATATATATATATATATACTAAATGTATATATATGTTATAATAGTACAACTATTATATACTGTAAATGCATACTTATTTTTTGTATGTTATCAAGTAGTGTTTGCTCCTAATATATATATATATATATATATATATAGATAGATATATATACGCATATATCTATAGCACTCATACATATTTCACAAGCTTCTAAAATTGTTAGCTCTCAGCTAATGTACCTCACTAATTGTATTTGCAATTTTGCATTATAAGTCCATTATTGTCATATCTAGCTAGTCTAAACAATCGAATATACTGAGTTGAGATGTCTAAGGATACGATTCACAAATAGATGAACAAAGCCACTTGAATGGTCAGGGTTATTTGTATAATTACAAGGTTAGTGCAAAATACTCCACTTGAATCAAATGTTATAGTACTGTAACCAATCATTGTCCTTACTTCCCTGTCTGTCATATGGCTTTGTTACCCTGCACTTTAAATGTTAGAAGAGCTCTAATTGTATTTCCATATGTGATTTTCGTTAGTAGAATTATAAAATACTTTACCATTAATGTTTAAGCTCAGCTACTATGTAATTAACAGCAATATATGTGTGTGAACATATACTGTATATATATATATATATATATATATATATATATATATTACTGTTACAAAGTGGTGCTGTGCAAATGATTTTTATTTGGGGATTCCGTAGTTTAATGTAATTTTGGTGATTATAATCACACGTGTGAACTGTGAAAACTGCAAGAAAACAAATAAAGAAAAATTTTGCAAAAAAAGTATTTTTGTATCTGCCAGATAAAGTCCCACACATCTCTAAGCCATAAATATTTATACTGATCTTAATTAACTAAAATACCTTGTCCACCATAACTATTAAATGTGAAAATATTAAGCCAGCTATTATGTATCTTGATACTTAAGTGCATATGAACTATCTGATCCACTTATCAAACTGCTACGTGAACTGCATATAATATACATTTTTATCAAACTGCTAGGTGAACTGCATATTCTATAACTAACTATCAATCTATCTGTCTATATATATATAAATATATATATATATATATATATATATAGAGAGAGAGAGAGAGAGAGAGAGAGAGAGAGAAAGAGAGAGAGAGAGAGAGAGAGAGAGAGAATTTGTATTTATAATTCTAATTGTATTTTTGTTGTATTGGAATACAGTTTAAATAAAGATAACAAAAATTATGAAAATGTTACTCTGCCCACACACAGTTGATCATATGTACTAAGAAGTGTGAAAATATTAAGCCAGCTATTATGTATCTTGATACTTAAGTGCATATGAACTATCTGATCCACTTATCAAACAGCTACGTGAACTGCATATAATATACATTTTTATCAAACTGCTAGGTGAACTGCATATTCTATAACTAACTATCAATCTATCTGTCTATATATATATATATAAATATATATATATATAGAAAGAGAGAGAGAGAAGAAGTGTGTGTAAATTACAGGGTACTTGTGAATTAATGTACACCAATGAGCTTTACTCTGGGCATGCACAGTATCAGGTGAGAACATAGCTGTCAGTTGTAAAATACAATAGAATGTTTTGGGGGGTTTTCTAACAACAAATGTGAATGCTGGTATTTAGTGTGTTTACTTCCATTATATGACCATCACAATCAATATTTATTTTTTATTTTTTGTTCATTCAAGAAACTAAGCACTTTATTCTTAAAATAAATAAATAATTACATACACACATAACAGTACCAAATGTAAAAAGAAGAATCCCAAAGGATTAGGCTAATTCTATCCAAGTGTTTCCTAAATTACCTCATACCTGAGTGGGATCTTGATAGCCAGGTACCGATCAATGGCCACAGCTAAGAGGCTGAAGATGGAGCTTTGGGTCAGCACCAGCACGAAGCAGGCAAAGAATAGGCAGCTGTGGAAATCAGTCTGAAAACCGATGCTGATTGTGATAGCAAATGGGATGGCTAGTAGACCCACTGCTATGTCAGCCACAGCTAGGGACACCAGGAAGTAGTTTGTGGCATTCTTCAAAGTGCTGTTAATTGAAACAGCCCAACAGACCAGCACATTCCCCGCGATGGACAACACAGCGATGATCACCTCCACAGCTATGTAAGCTGGACTTGGTGTCATTTCCACTTCTTGTTAAGAGCACAGAAGAGTTACAGACATCTGGGGGGCGGGGGTCTGTCCCCTTTTCACAGGATCCAATCCCAGCAAGATGCAGAGAAGCACCAAGTGCCTTTGCTCTAGGGTACAGGCAACCTCAGACAGGCAGAGATATGGTGTCCCCAGAAAAAAAAAAGTCTGGTTTTTGTAAACAATGTACTTCAAATATTTAGCAACGAGAGGGATTTGCTGTTGTGTCCTTCGCATATCACTCCCTGCAGGAAACTTTTACACTGTCACTTACAGATCCCATTATATTGTCATGCCATGAGGGACCCACAGGGTGTTGATCTCTGATAACCATGCCATGCCACATCCAGGGACAATCCAAGCGCATCCTGTCCACATGCACAGCTTATTGACATGTCGCCTCCTCACAGACCCCACTCACACCCCTTCGGGAGGGGAAGGGACGCACTTGCCCCACTGCCAGCCAATCGTGTGGGTGGGTTTGCCACCTCAGGGACGCTTTGTGATGCTAAATTCAAGAGGGTTCTGCGCCCTCCCTGGGACACCCATGGGCACTCATCATCACTATAGTGCTGGTGCTTGGGAATCACGCATGGTCCAGGCGAATCGGCACACACATTATAAATCCCAGCTCAGACAGCGCCCAGTGTAAAGCAGCAAAGTCACAGCAATTACTTTACTTTCCTCCTTTCTCTGTATATAACTCTATCTGAAAACTGTATCTCCAATGTGTGCAGATATGTCCCAAATACTGCTGTATACACTTTCTGAATTACGCCCAGACCCACAGTTTCCAATACGTTGTCTGTGCACATGGACAGCTGAGCCGTACTACACTCACAATAATAGCTCTAGCGCTGAAGATTTTAGGGTCCGCGTCACTCAGCCTACTGGCTGCTCTGCTCCGCCCTCAGCACTATAGGTCTGCGCCTATAGGACACTCACGTGCTGGCTCTTTGCATAAGAACCGCCTCCCATCCCACCAATATACAAATTACACCTTGTGTGTTTGCACGCAGAACGGAAGACTGTATAGAACTATTTCCTAGTCACGAAGTGATATTGCATACTCTGTTTATTTCCCCAGAGAAAAATCACATCATTTTCTGCTTCAAGAACATAGTTTGTTTGGTGGAAACTGGAAAGATATTTCCTCTTGATAAGTTATTACCACTAAGGTTGGCAAACTACACTCCGTTAACAGGATTCATAATTAGGCTTACCATAATTTTTAGAGATGAAACTGGGACCACCTGGTGCGGTGCCAGTGAGGGTGTAGTCAGGAGCGTGGTCAAGGGGGCGCGTGGCAATTACCGGTCCTTTTAAAGTAGTAGCTTTTATGTGTGTAATGTTTTGTGGATACTCTACCCTTCCTCAGTCAAACAAGTGAATCACACAGTTTAAATAGACCATTACCACGCCCCCTAGTGAAAAAGGCACCATTACGTTGTCATGGCAAATAAATCATAAATCTAAATCTCAGATTCTAAATAATGCCAAACATCAAGCATAATTATTACTTTCATAATTATCAATTTCACAATTTAATATCTGCAGTGTAATATGTGTTTTATGTGTCTAATTAAGGAACAGAGCCAAATACTGATAAGGCATAAATACAACTTTGAATGAAAGTAAAAAAGAAACACGTACCTGCTAAAGCTGTTTAAGAGGCTACTCTATACCATAATGCAGGAAGATTACAGCCAAAATGCTATCCTGCATGAAGTAAAGCAAGATCCACGCCAAAAATCCTGTCTGTCTGTACTTCCTAGTCATACCCATATGATTCCCCTAAAGGTGTATTACCGGCAATGTCACCAGGGGTCGGGGGGTGTTAAATTCTTAGAAAAATATACCAAGTAGTACTACAAAATAAAAAAAACCCTGCGCTGCTCACTCAGCCTGGGGTATTACTAAATGTAAACTTTGAAGGACATGAACGTTAAGCTACGTAGGACTGTATGTAACAAAGTACCAGCATCCAACTATGCTGAAGAGCCACAGTTCAGTCATTTTGAATCATGTGTCTGGTCTGAAACCCAGACACATGATTTGTAACCTGGAGGTGGCGACCCTACTGGGACAGAATGAACAACTGGGTGGGACACTGGGACAGCGCCTCCAAACCGGGACAGTCCCAGTAAAAGTGGGACTTCTGGTAAGCCTATTCATAATAGGACTCCTTTATTTAGCATTTAGAATGTTTTTGACAAATTTTGATCAAACAGGGGGTGCTTTAAAAAGGTTGCCATAAAGCTCCATACCCAGCGCAGAAAGTGGTAGTGGTGTTAGGTTATCAATTTGTAATACTTATAACTGGTTTATTTAAAGTATTCTTTTACCACATAAACTTCTATTCTTGTTGCAGATAATACAAAGTACATGGGAATATGGGACAGGCTTGTATTATTAGTACTTTTGTGAAATGGATGTTTGCATTATTAGTACTATACCCTTAAGTACAAGGCTGCTTATGGTCATCACCAGATGTCCAACATTAAACCAGACAGTACAATATTTCAGCAAGCTGCTCAAGTAAAGTCTAGGCAAAAACAAAGGAAATTTAAATGTTTATTTTTGTAAGTCCCCTGAGTGTCAGCTAAATTTTAAAGGTCTCCTGAAGCAACAATGCACGTACACTACTTTGGTGTGCTACTGGAGGCCAAACATGGTAAATATCTCTATCTTATGTGTCTCTGGTTGTTTGTGGGGCGTTAAAATACAGATCTGTTTATGTTATCTGCACTGTTTTGTTTTTGCTACTGGCAGTCAAATGGTTAAACCAATGCCATGTGTGTTACTGGCAGTAAAAATTTTATTTGTGTGTTACTGTCAGCCAAGGGGATACAATCGTTACTGAGTTGTGAAGAATAACTATGGAGGGTTCAAGGGTGGGCATAAGATTCAGGTCAATATAGAAAATAAAGAATACATATAGAAATGTAGCTCCTATCATGATAAAACTAATCCTAATTGTGTTAGAATCTAATGTTAAACAAACCAGCATATAAAATCAGCACTAGCAGCTTCAGTTTCTGAGTAATTCTGATTAATTATGTATGCAAAATTAGGCTCATGTATATGGACGGTATATTTTTTTTCATGAAAGGTGGTAACCCTTGTGGACATCAGCTGGCAACCCTAGAGGTGCTACAATGGTAAGAGGTTGCCTAGCAATAGCACCCTCAGAATTGCCACTGTGACTAAAGTAATCACCAGATGCATCCAACTTCTCCCATTTAACCATTTTAATGCTTGGGGTTTGTGTACTTATAGCATCTAAATAGGCCAGTCAGGTTTTCAGCATTTTGCTGTATATTTGCTCCAGTGTATATTTCTTAAGTACATTTGGAAACTTATATAGTTTGTCAGTAGATCTTCAGCTTTTTATTACTGTTATTTTATTTTTATGTCATATACAGAAGATACTGTGCGATAAACACAAAAGAAAACACATATCTTTCCTAATACTGTAGTTTAAATCTGTCCATATAGTTAATAAGGTAAAAAGCCTTGTCTCTTCTGAGCACGTGGATACAACATTTATATAATTTTTCAAAATATTTTGCATGTTATGCTTAAAGGTATACTAAGCCCAATTTTAAGCAACTTTCTTATTTACTCCTATTATCAATTTTTCTTCGTTCTCTTGGTATCTATATTTGAAAAAGCAGGAATGAAAGCTTAGGAGCCAGCCTATTTTGGGTTCAACGAAAGAAAGTCCAAAAAGCGTTCAATAAAGGAGGAAAAGTAAAACTTGACTTTTATTTGGATTTCTTTAAAACAACGTGTTCACCAAAGGAGTCACTGGTATCAACAAGTCAAGGATAGGACCGTCAGCTTACGCGTTTCATGCCGCACTTGGCACTTCGTCAGGGCTATCTCACCTATGTAACCGCTAACGATTTATACACCTGCTTCATTACATCATAAACATGTGACCAAAACATTAACCATTGCATGATACCTCTTTCACTCTTAAGGTTACTAAACATCTCACAACACTATACGACTATAGAATCACATTAATAACGGTCTTACAATGTTACAGAGGCAGTTATAGTGATATCAAAGGTAATACATATTAGGTAAATGCTTCCAATTTACTGAAAAAAAAAAAAAAAATTTTCAATATTAATTAAAACACTAAGGCCTAGATTTGGAGTTTGGCGGTAGCCGTGAAAACCAGCGTTAGAGGCTCCTAACGCTGGTTTTAGGCTACCGCCGGTATTTGGAGTCACTCAAAAAAGGGTCTAACACTCACTTTTCAGCCGCAACTTTTCCATACCGCAGATCCCCTTACGTCATTTGCGTATCCTATCTTTTCAATGGGATCTTTCTAACTCCGGTATTTAGAGTCGTGTTTGAAGTGAGCATTAGAATTCTAACGACAAAACTCCAGCCGCAGAAAAAAGTCAGTAGTTAAGAGCTTTCTGGGCTAACGCCGGTTCATAAAGCTCTTAACTACTGTGCTCTAAAGTACACTAACACCCATAAACTACCTATGTACCCCTAAGCCGAGGTCCCCCCACATCGCCGCCACTCGATTAAATTTTTTTAACCCCTAATCTGCCGACCGCCACCTACGTTATACTTATGTACCCCTAATCTGCTGCCCCTAACACCGCCGACCCCTGTATTATATTTATTAACCCCTAACCTGCCCCCCACAATGTCGCCGCCAGCTACCTACAATAATTAACCCCTAATCTGCCGACCGCAAAGAGCCGCCACCTACATTATAGCTATGTACCCCTAATCTGCTGCCCCTAACACCGCCGACCCCTATATTATATTTATTAACCCCTAATCTGCCCCCCTCAACGTCGCCTCTACCTGCCTACACTTATTAACCCATAATCTGCCGAGCGGACCGCACCGCTACTATAATAAAGTTATTAACCCCTAATCCGCCTCACTAACCCTATAATAAATAGTATTAACCCCTAATCTGCCCTCCCTAACATCGCCAACACCTAACTTCAATTATTAACCCCTAATCTGCCGACTGGAGCACACCGCTATTCTAATAAATGTATTAACCCCTAAAGCTAAGTCTAACCCTAACACTAACACCCCCCTAAATTAAACATAATTTTAATCTAACGAAATTAATTAACTCTTATTAAATAAATTATTCCTATTTAAAGCTAAATACTTACCTGTAAAATAAATCCTAATATAGCTACAATATAAATTATAATTATATTATAGCTATTTTAGGATTAATATTTATTTTACAGGTAACTTTGTATTTATTTTAACCAGGTACAATAGCTATTAAATAGTTAAGAACTATTTAATAGCTAAAATAGTTAAAATAATTACAAATTTACCTGTAAAATAAATCCTAACCTAAGTTACAATTAAACCTAACACTATACTATCAATAAATAAATTAAATTAAATACCTATAATTATCTACAATTAAACCTAACACTACACTATCAATAAATAAATTAAATACAATTCCTAAAAATAAATACAATGAAATAAACTAACTAAAGTACAAAAAATAAAAAAGAACTAAGTTACAAAAAATAAAACAATATTTACAAACATTAGAAATATATTACAACAATTTTAAACTAATTACACCTACTCTAAGCCCCCTAATAAAATAACAAAGCCCCCCAAAATAAAAAAATGCCCTACCCTATTCTAAATTACTAAAGTTCAAAGCTCTTTTACCTTACCAGCCCTGAACAGGGCCCTTTGCGGGGCATGCCCCAAGAAGTTAAGCTCTTTTGCCTGTAAAAAAAAACATACAATAACCCCCCCCAACATTACAACCCACCACCCACATACCCCTAATCTAACCCAAACCCCCCTTAAATAAACCTAACACTAAGCCCCTGAAGATCTCCCTACCTTGAGTCGTCTTCACCCAGCCGAGCCAAATTCTTCATCCAAGCGGAGCAAGAAGAGGTCCTCCATCCAGTAGAAGTCTTTATCCAAGCGGGGCAGAAGAGGTCTTCCATCCGATTGAAGTCTTCATCCAAGAGGCATCTTCTATCGTCATCCATCCGGAGTGGAGCGGCAGCATCCTGAAGACCTCCGACGCGGAACATCCATCCTGGCCAACGACTGAACGACGAATGACGATTCCTTTAAATGACGTCATCCAAGATGGCGTCCCTTGAATTCCGATTGGCTGATAGGATTCTATCAGCCAATCGGAATTAAGGTAGGAATATTCTGATTGGCTGATGGAATCAGCCAATCAGAATCAAGTTCAATCCGATTGGCTGATCCAATCAGCCAATCAGATTGAGCTCGCATTCTATTTTCTGTTCCGATCAGCCAATAGAATGTGAGCTCAATCTGATTGGCTGATTGGATCAGCCAATCGGATTGAACTTGATTCTGATTGGCTGACTCCATCAGCCAATCAGAATATTCCTACCTTAATTCCGATTGGCTGATAGAATCCTATCAGCCAATCGGAATTCGAGGGACGCCATCTTGGATGACGTCATTTAAAGGAACCGTCATTCGTCGTTCAGTCGTCGGCCAGGATGGATGTTCCGCGTCGGAGGTCTTCAGGATGCTGCCGCTCCACTCCGGATGGATGACGATAGAAGATGCCTCTTGGATGAAGACTTCAATCGGATGGAAGACCTCTTCTGCCCCGCTTGGATGAAGACTTCTACCGGATGGAGGACCTCTTCTTGCTCCGCTTGGATGAAGAATTTGGCTTGGCTGGGTGAAGACGACTCAAGGTAGGGAGATCTTCAGGGGCTTAGTGTTAGGTTTATTTAAGGGGGGTTTGGGTTAGATTAGGGGTATGTGGGTGGTGGGTTGTAATGTTGGGGGGGGTATTGTATGTTTTTTTTTACAGGCAAAAGAGCTGAACTTCTTGGCGCATGCCCCGCAAAGGGCCCTGTTCAGGGCTGGTAAGGTAAAAGAGCTTTGAACTTTAGTAATTTAAAATAGGGTAGGGAATTTTTTTATTTTGGGGGGCTTTGTTATTTTATTAGGGGGCTTAGTTTAAAATAGTTGTAATATTTTTCTAATGTTTGTAAATATTTTTTTATTTTTTGTAACTTAGTTCTTTTTTATTTTTTGTTCTTTAGTTAGTTTATTTCATTGTATTTATTTGTAGGAATTTTATTTAATTTATTTATTGATAGTGTAGTGTTAGGTTTAATTGTAGATAATTATAGGTATTTTATTTAATTTATTTATTGATAGTGTAGTGTTAGGTTTAATTGTAACTTAGGTTAGGATTTATTTTACAGGTAAATTTGTAATTATTTTAACTATTTTAGCTATTAAATAGTTCTTAACTATTTAATAGCTATTGTACCTGGTTAAAATAAATACAAAGTTACCTGTAAAATAAATATTAATCCTAAAATAGCTATAATATAATTATAATTTATATTGTAGCTATATTAGGATTTATTTTACAGGTAAGTATTTAGCTTTAAATAGGAATAATTTATTTAAGAAGAGTTAATTAATTTCGTTAGATTTAAATTATATTTAACTTAGGGGGGTGTTAGTGTTAGGGTTAGACTTAGCTTTAGGGGTTAATACATTTATTAGAATAGCGGTGAGCTCCGGTCGGCAGATTAGGGGTTAATAATTGAAGTTAGGTGTCGGCGATGTTAGGGAGGGCAGATTAGGGGTTAATACTATTTATTATAGGGTTAGTGAGGCGGATTAGGGGTTAATAACTTTATAATAATAGCGGTGCGGTCCGCTCGGCAGATTAGGGGTTAATAAGTGTAGGCAGGTGGAGGCGACGTTGTGGGCGGCAGATTAGGGGTTAATAAATATAATATAGGGGTCGGCGGTGTTAGGGACAGCAGATTAGGGGTACATAGGGATAATGTAAGTAGCGGCGGTTTACGGAGCGGCAGATTAGGGGTTAAAAATAATATACAGGGGTCAGCGATAGCGGGGGCGGCAGAATAGGGGTTAATAAGTGTAAGGTTAGGGGTGTTTAGACTCGGGGTACATGTTAGGGTGTTAGGTGCAGACTTAGGAAGTGTTTCCCCATAGCAAACAATGGGGCTGCGTTAGGAGCTGAACGCGGCTTTTTTGCAGGTGTTAGGTTTTTTTTCAGCTCAAACAGCCTCATTGTTTCCTATGGGGGAATCGTGCACAAGCACGTTTTTGAAGCTGGCCGCTTCCGTAAGCAACTCTGGTATCGAGAGTTGCAGTGGCGTTAAATATGCTCTACGCTCCTTTTTTGGAGCCTAACGCAGCCATTCTGTGGACTCTCAATACCAGAGTTATTTTAAAGGTGCGGCCAGAAAAAAGCCAGCGTTAGATACGCGGGTCGTTACCGACAAAACTCTAAATCTAGCCGTAAGACTTATTTCCTAAAAATGATGAATAGAGACGGTCATAACAACATGATCCTTATTGATTATTGATAATTCATATATATTGTAACATTCAAATATTGCAATTAAATAACCTCTTTTAAGCGATGTTATAATTTTTTAAAGGCAAATAGATCTTGGCTTAATATTTTACACAGATGAATGGAGGTTCCAATTTATCATATAGATGACAGTCTCATATTCTTAATGCTATGGAAACAACTTTCAACTGTGTTCATTATTTTTAACACACTTTCCTATGTTTCTAATATGTGATAGAGTAAACAAAAAGTGTAAATAAATGTGATGAAATCTACAAAAACAATGCTAAAACCAATATCTTACATATATATTCTTGTGTTAACCAAGATACATTTCCTAAATAGATAAAAATAAAATAAGAGGAAGCAATAAATGTAGCTAATCTATAAACAATTTCAGATCTGATTTTTTATTCATGCCATTTGGTTTGCCAGTATTGATCTTATAAATCCAGTATACTTCTCTCCTAAGTAGGAACTTTAATCTGTCCCCACCCTTATTATCATAAGGTACATAGTCAATGGCTAAACATTTGAAACCTACTTCAATGTTAGTAATTTCAGATGACAAATGTGAATGAATGTGTGTCGCTACAGGTGAAAAGAAGTGTTCCCTAATTTTGTCTTTAGCATTCTAGTTGTACACCCTACATACTTTTTACCACAGAAGTCACAAATAATTAAATATACTATGTGATTGGAATTGCATGTTAGGTGAAATTGTATTTGTTGTTTTTTTATTATCTTTAGTCAAATATCAAAAGAGGGGTAATGTCAGTTAAATACCTCAATATTAACTGTGGGTCTTAATATATATTACAGAGCAAGCCCAAACAGTCCATTGCTTGGTATAATACCCTGTCAGTCTCAACTCCCCTTAAGCAGTGAACCTCTATAAATCTCTATGCCGAGGCAACATACCTCTACATCCTGCTGCGTGTCCGCTTTAGGTAAGACCCTGCTGACTTGGAATTTCCTCCAGACGCTGACCTTAGCATTTAGCCGTTATGCAGGGTACAATCACCACACTAGGACAAACGCAGCCTCGTAGTTCCACGAGGATGATGATGTCAGCCGTGACGTGTTCAATGGCAGCCAATGGGGTAGGAGGTGTGTCCGTGATCCAAAAGCCGTGTCTGATTTTACCAACTTTCACAAATATTGTGATGTAGTATCCCTCCAAATGTTGGGATCTAAAACTAAGGTCAACTCTGGTGACATTAAAACTGGGCCCAAGTTTAAGATAAATTCTACATTCTATCCGATACAGAATAGGGGTCCCATCATAGAAACATTCCATGCCTAAATTGAATTGGATCTTGTGGCTTTAGGAGAATCAATCAATTGTAATAACCCTAAACCTAAATATAATTTAACTAAAGCTAAAAAGAGGCTCTGATATCTTTGGAACAGAATAGGGCCTTGGTTATACATCCAGCTGACAAGGGAGGGTCCGTTGTGGTTATGGACAGACATATGTATATTTCTGAAGAAAATCGACAACTGAATTACACTCATGACTACACAAAACATTCCGGAGACCCTACAGGTGTGTTCAAGAGGGAGTTGATGAATCTCTTAGATAATGGGATGGAATTGGGTGTTTTGGATTCCCATACAGTGGATTATATGATTGTCAAATGTCCCAAGACCCCTTGGTTCCATTATTTACCTAAGGTCCATAAAACCTTGGTCAATGTTCAAGGTAGACCTATAATAAGTGGCATTGACTGCCTTCTTGAACACACCTCTGAATGGTTAGATTCTTTCCCTCAGCCACTTGTATCATCTTTGGTTTCATATATCCAAGATACTAAACATGTACTAAATCTGATCCAAGATATTAAATGGGAGAAAACTTTCTTTTGGTTAACCATTGATGAAGTATCCTTGTACAAATCAATCCCCCATGATAAGGGTTTATTGGCATTGGAATTCTTTCTCTTTCACTTTACAGAATACTCTAGTGATTTTCAACAATACATCATTAGGATAGCCACATTTTTACTTACTCACATTTTTTTCAGGTTTGAGGGGGATTTCTTTCTCCAAAGATGTGGCACGGCCATGGGGGCCAAATTTGCTCCCTCCTATGCAAATTTATATCTAGGATGGTGGGAGATGGTGCACATCTTTGGAGAGAGGAACCTCTTCAGGCTACATGTGATAGTATTTAAGCGTTTCATAGATGACCTCTTGCTAATTTGGTCAGGACCGGAACATTTGATTCCTGGTTTTGTACAGTATCTAAATGATAAAGATATGGGCTTGCGTTTCACTTTTTTGTATTTAACTCTGATAGGGGATGAGAATGGTAAAATCATCTCAAAGGTGTTTTGCAAGCCCATATCGGGTAACACCCTTCTACATGCCGCCAGCTGCCATCCGGAACATGTGAGATTCACTGTAGCCAAAGGCTAATTTACACGACTCAAACGTAATTGTAGCGAACACACTGATTTTCTGGAGGCGGCTAGCGACTTGGAAAGGAGGTTGTCTGACAGGAAATATCCAAGACAGGATGGAATGAGGGCCCGCAAGGAGATGGATTCCTTAGACAGGCAAACCTTGATATCTGAGAATACATCTAAGAAAAGGAATACTCAATTTGATGGTCTCCATTTTGTAACTGGTTTATGTGCCATAGTCAAAAAGCACTTTGCGCTTTTGGCAACTGATGATGGTTTGCAGAATATGGTAAAGAAAGGGATTAAGTGTTCCTATCAAAAAAGTCGAATTTTGGGCTCTTTACTATCACCCACTCAATTAAGGACTGCAACTAATCTTTCCAGTTCTTGGCTTAAACATTTGGGGATGTTTAGATGTGGCCATAGCAAATGTAGACCTTGTTACTATGTTTCTATCACTAAACACTTTAAATCTTATGTTACAGAGGAAGTTTTTGATTATTCAATCTTGTTTAAAGTGTACGACAAACTTGGTAATCTATCTTTTAGATTGCACACTTTGTAAAGTTCAATATATTGGATTCACAAGTAGAGATGTAAATTCTTGTATTCGTGAACATTTATCGGCAATATCGCAGGGAAAAGTTACTACTCCCCTTGTACAGCACTTTGCTAATAAACATGGTAGCAAATTAGATTCCTTAAGGTGGTGTGTGATAGAAAAAGTAAAGCCCCCTAGAAGAGGCGGAGATCTGGAACAAATTTTGGCTAAAAGAGAGATGTACTGGATCTTTAGGTTAGGCACACGTATTCCACGAGGTCTGAATTCCAAGTATGACCTTATTAATTATTGGGAATAATTTTCCCCAGGATATTTGTGCAGGACCTCTTGTTTTCAGTACATCTCTCTTCCTTAACAGTGGACTTATACACTATGGAAGAGCTATTGGATTATTACACTTTCATTATTTGATGATGTATGTGCATATACTTCTATTGTTTTCTATACACATTAGTAACATCATATATTCTATTGATTATTTTTACTTATCTTGCATATATGTATTACCCATGTTGTATAATACAAGCGTGAAAATTAAATTGTGTTGAACAGTCTATGAAATACATTAATAACAACACTGACAATTTAATTTTCACTAGTAGCTCATCTACAAAAGAGATATTATATCTGGATGTAACCTTATTGATTGATCACAATAAAAATGTATTAATTCTAAAACATTCAGAAAGCCCATTGCAGGGAATACTATTCTGAGGGCAGACTCTCACCATCCTACAGAGATTAAGAAGGCCTAAGGGGCAATATATGAGACTCAGAAGAAACTGCACTGAAACTACAGATTATAACATTCAAGCAGCTGATCTCACAGAAAGCCTAATCTCTAGAGGTTATGATAGACAACTACTAGATATGACCAATAAGGAAGTAGCCTCAATGGATAGAGAGATCCTCTTGATAGATAACAAGAAGTCAGTTTTAGACAAAAGGGGATATAGCAGTGGTCTAACATTTAGTACAAACTACAGCAAGCAATATACAAATATCTGCAACACTGTTAGAAAATATCTTCCTTTTCTTGATAAAGATCCTCTTCTGAATAGAGAACGTCTACATGAAATTTATATTGAGAAAGGCCAAAACTATTAGCAAGAGAATGTATAGGGATTTCAGTAAAAGTCTGTCTATGCATAACACTAGTTGGCTAACACCTAAAACGTTTTTTTTTTTTTTTTAAATGTGGTACCAGACCCTGTAAATTTCGCAATTCTAACAGACAAGTTTTTGGGTAAAGATAGTAAAGAACAACAAATACAATTTCACCTAACATGCAATGCCAATCACGTAGTATATTTAATTATTTGTGACTTCTGTGGTAAAAGGTACATAGGGTGTACAACTAGAATGCTAAAGACAGAATTAGGGAACACTTACTTTCCCTTAAATCAGATTTGCCACACACACCTGTAGAGAAATATTTTCGTTTACATTTGTCATCTAAAATTACTAACATTGAAGTAGGTTTCAAATTTTTAGACATTGACCATGTACCTTATGATAATAAGGGTGGGGACAGATTAAAGTTCCTACTTAAGAGACAATTATACTGGATTTATAAGATCAATACTGGCAAACCAATTGGCATGAATAAGAAATCAGATCTGAAATTGTTTAAAGATTAGCTACATTTATTGCTTCCTCTTATTTTTGTATCTATTTAGGAAATGTATCTTGATTAACACGAGAATATATATGTAAGATATTGGTTTTAGCATTGTTTTTGTAGATTTCTTAACTTTTATTTTTTTTATTATATTTTTATTCCACATATACTTGATATGTATGTGACATTTAATTTGATATTGTGTGATTAATTTTTTCAGATTTAAATTTAAATATGGTTATTTATTAACCAAATCACTTAGTCTCACACATGTATCACAACAAGCTTATTATTATTATAATTTTGTAAGCCTGAATATAGTAATACACTTTGCATTAAAATTGTGCTATTAGCACTTAAAGGGACACTGGACATTTGTGATTCAGATAGAGCATGCAATTTTAAGCAACTTTTTAATTTACTCCTTTTATCAATTTTTCTTAATTCTCTCGCTATCTTTATTTGAAAAAGAAGGCATCTAAGCTAAGGAGCCAGCCAATTTTTGGTTCAGGACTCTGGACAGCACTTGTTCATCAGTAAGAACAACCCAGGTTGTTCACCAAAAATGGGCCGGCATCTAAATTTACATTCTTGCTTTTCAAATAAAGATACCAAGAGAATGAATAAAAATTGATAATAGGAGTAAATTAGAACGTTGCTTAAAATTGCATGCTCTAACTGAATCATTAACCCCTTAACGACTGAGGACGTGCAGGGTACGTCCTCAGAAAAAAGGCAGTTAACGCCTGAGAACGTACCCTGCACGTCCTCAGTGTGGAAAGCAGCTGGAAGCGATCCTGCTCGCTTCCATCTGCTTTCTGGTTATTGCAGTGATGCCTTGATATGGAGGCATTCTGTAATAACCTTTTTAAGCCATCCGGTGCAGAGAGAGCCACTCTGTGGCCCTCTCTGCACCGGAGATCGGTGCCTTTCCTCGTTGGTGGGTGGGAGCCGGACCGGGAGGCGGGTGGCGGCCATCGTTGTCACTAATGATGTGGAGGGGGGTGGGATCGTGGGCGGGGATGTCCGGGGGCGCGCACGGGCGCGTGCACGGGAGGGCGGGGGCGGGCGCGTGCACGGGGAGGGAGCGGGTGGGAAACGCTACACTACAGCAAAAAGTTTAATAAAATGCTAAAAAAAGGGGAATACAAGTTTTAAAAAATCAATCTATCAAGGTGTGGGGGTTGGTCTGTGGGGGTAGGGAAGCTACACTACAGAAAAAAAAACCCAGAAACAAAAAAAAACATTTTTTTCTGCAAGTTGGGTACTGGCAGACAGCTGCCAGTACCCAAGATGGCCCCCAATAATGCAGAGGGGGAGGGTTAGAGAGCTGTTTTGGGGGGGGATCAGGGAGGTTGGGGGCTAAGGGGGGATCCCACACAGCAGCATATGTAAATATGCTATAAAAAAAAAATAAAAAAAAATAAAAAACCTTTTATTTTAGTACTAGCAGACTTTCTGCCAGTACTTAAGATGGCGGGGACAATTGTGGGGTGGGGGAGGGAAGGGAGCTGTTTGGGAGGGATCAGGGGGTGGGATGTGTCAAGTGGGAGGCTGATCTCTACACTAAAGCTAAAATTAACCCTGCAAGCTCCCTACAAACTACCTAATTAACCCCTTCACTGCTAGCCATAATACACGTGTGATGTGCAGCAGTATTTAGCGGCCTTCTAATTACCAAAAAGCAACGCCAAAGTCATATATGTCTGCTATTTCTGAACAAAGGGGATCCCAGAGAAGCATTTACAACCATTTGTGCCATAATTGCACAAGCTGTTTGTAAATAATTTCAGTGAGAAACCTAAAATTGTGAAAAATGTAGCATTTTTTTTTTATTTGATCGCATTTGGCGGTGAAATGGTGGCAAGAAATATACCAAAATGGGCCTAGATCAATACTTTGGGATGTCTTCTAAAAAAAAATATATACATGTCAATGGATATTCAGGGATTCCTGAAAGATATTAGTGTTCCAATGTAACTAGCGCTAATTTTGAAAAAAAGTGGTTTGGAAATAGCAAAGTGCTACTTGTATTTATGGACCTATAACTTGCAAAAAAAGCAAAGAACATGTAAACATTGGGTATTTCTAAACTCAGGACAAAATTTAGAAACCGTTTAGCATGTTTTTTTTTTTGGTGGTTGTAGATGTGTAAAAGAATTTGGGGGTCAAAGTTAAAAAAGTGTGTTTTTTTCCATTTTTTCCTCATATTTTATAATTTTTTTTATAGTAAATTATAAGATATGATGAAAATAATGTTATCTTTAGAAAGTCCATTTAATGGCGAGAAAAACGGTATATAATATGTGTGGGTACAGTAAATGAGTAAGAGGAAAATTATAGCTAAGCACAAACACTGCAAAAATGTCAAAATAGCCTTGGTCCCAAACGGACAGAAAATGGAAAAGTGCTGTGGTCATTAAGGGGTTAAAGAAAAAAACTGGGCTCAGTGTCCCTTTAATATGACATTTTTTGTATACTCTATCACATATTAGAAACAAAGGAAAGTGTGTTAAAAATAATGAACACAGTTGAAAGTTTTTTCTATAGCATTAAGAATATGAGACTGTCATCTGTACGATAAATTGGAACCTCCAGTCATCTGTGTAAAATATTAAGCCAAGATCTATTTGCCTTTAAAAGAATCTTTCCTGTTCTTGGCTTAAACATTTGGGGATGTTTAGATGTGGCCATAGCAAATGTAGACCTTGTGACTATGTTTCTATCACTAAACACTTTAAATCTTATGTTACAGAGGAAGTTTTTGATATTCAATCTTGTTTAAATTGTACGGCAAACTTGGTAATCTATCTTTTAGATTGCACACTTTGTAAAGTTCAATATATTGGATTCACAAGTAGAGATGTAAATTCTCGTATTCGTGAACATTTATCGACAATATCACAGGGAAAAGTTACTACTCCCCTTGTACAGCACTTTGCTAATAAACATGGTAGCAAATTAGATTCCCTAAGGTGGTGTGTGATAGAAAAAGTAAAGCCCCCTAGAAGAGGCAGAGATCTGGAACAAATTTTGGCTAAAAGAGAGATGTACTGGATCTTTAGGTTAGGCACACGTATTCCACGAGGTCTGAATTCCAAGTATGACCTTATTGATTATTGGGAATAATTTTCCCCAGGATACGTGTGCAGGACCTATTGTTTTCAGTACATCTCTCTTCCTTAACAGTGGACTTATACACTATGGAAGAGCTATTGGATTATTGCACTTTCATTATTTGATGATGTATGTGCATATACTTCTATTGTTTTCTATACACATTAGTAACATCATATATTCTATTGATTATTTTTACTTATCTTGCATATATGTATTACCCGTGTTGTATAATACAAGCGTGAAAATTAAATTGTGTTGAACAGTCTATGAAATACATTAATAACAACACTGACAATTTAATTTTCACTAGTAGCTCATCTACAAAAGAGATATTATATCTGGATGTAACCTTATTGATTGATCACAATAAAAATGTATTAATTCTAAAACATTCAGAAAGCCCATTGCAGGGAATACTATTCTGAGGGCAGACTCTCACCATCCTACACATCTTAAGAAGGCCTAAGGGGCAATATATGAGACTCAGAAGAAACTGCACTGAAACTACAGATTATAACACTCAAGCAGCTGATCTCACAGAAAGCCTAATCTCTAGAGGTTATGATAGACAACTACTAGATATGACCAATAAGGAAGTAGCCTCAATGGATAGAGAGATCCGCTTGATAGATAACAAGAAGTCAGTTTTAGACAAAAGGGATATAGCAGTGGTCCAACATTTAGTACAAACTACAGCAAGCAATATACAAATATCTGCAACACTGTTAGAAAATATCTTCCTTTTCTTGATAAAGATCCTCTTCTGAATAGAGAACGTCTACATAAGATTTATATTGAGAAAGGCCAAAACTATTAGCAAGAGAATGTATAGGGATTTCAATAAAAGTCTGTCTATGCATAACACTAGTTGGCTAACACCTAAAACGTTTTTTTTTTTTTTTTTTAAATGTGGTACCAGACCCTGTAAATCTTGCAATTTCACAATTCTAACAGACAAGTTTTTGGGTAAAGATAGTAAAGAACAACAAATACAATTTCACCTAACATGCAATGCCAATCACGTAGTATATTTAATTATTTGTGACTTCTGTGGTAAAAGGTACATAGGGTGTACAACTAGAATGCTAAAGACAGAATTAGGGAACACTTACTTTCCCTTAAATCAGATTTGCCACACACACCTGTAGATAAATATTTTCGTTTACATTTGTCATCTAAAATTACTAACATTGAAGTAGGTTTCAAATTTTTAGACATTGACCATGTACCTTATGATAATAAGGGTGGGGACAGATTAAAGGGACACTATACCCAAACATTTTCTTTCATGATTAAGGTAGAGAATATAATTTTAAACAACATTCCAATTTACTTCTATTACCTAATTTGCTTCATTCTTTAGATATGCTTTAATGAAGAAATAGCGATGCACACAGTGAACCAATCAGAGGCGGCATCTATGTGCAGCTACCAATCAGCAGCTACTAAGCATATCTAGATATGCTTTTCAGCAAAGAATATCAAGAGAATGAAGCAAAATAGACAATAGAAGTAAATTAGAAAGTTGTTTATAATTGTATGTTCTGTCTAAATCATGAAAGAAAAAATTTGGGTTTCATGTCCCTTTAAAGTTCCTACTTAAGAGACAATTATACTGGATTTATAAGATCAATACTGGCAAACCAAATGGCATGAATAAGAAATCAGATCTGAAATTGTTTAAAGATTAGCTACATTTATTGCTTCCTCTTATTTTTGTATCTATTTAGGAAATGTATCTTGATTAACACGAGAATATATATGTAAGATATTGGTTTTAGCATTGTTTTTGTAGATTTCATAACTTTTATTTTTTTTTATTATATTTTTATTCCACATATACTTGATATGTATGTGACATTTAATTTGATATTGTGTGATTCATTTTTCAGATTTAAATTTAAATATGGTTATTTATTAACCAAATCACTTAGTCTCACACATGTATCACAACAAGCTTATTATTATTATTATTATTTTGTAAGCCTGAATATAGTAATACACTTTGCACTAAAATTGTGCTATTAGCACTTAAAGGGACACTGGACTTTCGTGATTCAGATAGAGCATGCAATTTTAAGCAACTTTTTAATTTACTCCTTTTATCAATTTTTCTTAATTCTCTCGCTATCTTTATTTGAAAAAGAAGGCATCTAAGCTAAGGAGCCAGCCAATTTTTGGTTCAGGACTCTGGACAGCACTTGTTCATCAGTAAGAACAACCCAGGTTGTTCACCAAAAATGGGCCGACATCTAAACTTACATTCTTGCTTTTCAAATAAAGATACCAAGAGAATGAATAAAAATTGATAATAGAAGTAAATTAGAACGTTGCTTAAAATTGCATGCTCTAACTGAATGACGAAAGAAAAAAACTGAGTTCAGTGTCCCTTTAATATAACATTTTTTGTATACTCTATCACATATTAGAAACAAAGGAAAGTGTGTTAAAAATAATGAACACAGTTGAAAGTTGTTTCTATAGCATTAAGAATATGAGACTGTCATCTGTACGATAAATTGGAACCTCCAGTCATCTGTGTAAAATATTAAGCCAAGATCTATTTGCCTTTAAAAGAATCTTTCCTGTTCTTGGCTTAAACATTTGGGGATGTTTAGATGTGGCCATAGCAAATGTAGACCTTGTGACTATGTTTCTATCACTAAACACTTTAAATCTTATGTTACAGAGGAAGTTTTTGATATTCAATCTTGTTTAAATTGTACGGCAAACTTGGTAATCTATCTTTTAGACTGCACACTTTGTAAAGTTCAATATATTGGATTCACGAGTAGAGATGTAAATTCTCGTATTCGTGAACATTTATCGACAATATCGCAGGGAAAAGTTACTACTCCCCTTGTACAGCACTTTGCTAATAAACATGGTAGCAAATTAGATTCCCTAAGGTGGTGTGTGATAGAAAAAGTAAAGCCCCCTAGAAGAGGCAGAGATCTGGAACAAATTTTGGCTAAAAGAGAGATGTACTGGATCTTTAGGTTAGGCACACGTATTCCACGAGGTCTGAATTCCAAGTATGACCTTATTGATTATTGGGAATAATTTTCCCCAGGATACGTGTGCAGGACCTATTGTTTTCAGTACATCTCTCTTCCTTAACAGTGGACTTATACACTATGGAAGAGCTATTGGATTATTGCACTTTCATTATTTGATGATGTATGTGCATATACTTCTATTGTTTTCTATACACATTAGTAACATCATATATTCTATTGATTATTTTTACTTATCTTGCATATATGTATTACCCGTGTTGTATAATACAAGCGTGAAAATTAAATTGTCAGTGTTGAACAGTCTATGAAATACATTGATAACAACACTGACAATTTAATTTTCACTAGTAGCTCATCTACAAAAGAGATACTATATCTGGATGTAACCTTATTGATTGATCACAATAAAGCATTTACCTAATATGTATTACCTTTGAGATCACTATAACTGCCTCTGTAACATTGTAAGACCGTTATTAATGTGATTCTATACTTGTATGCACCTTACATTGTGGGTTCCGTCTCAATAACCTCAAAATACATAAAGCGCTTATTACCATATTAAAGGGACATTACTATTATTATTTTTCCCTATCAACACAGTCTTTTTGCAGTGCCTGGTTCACACAGAGGTGTATAATTTACAAACAAACACACCGTAGAGGACTACCTAGGTCGAATAAGTGGCTTGAGACCATTGGATGCTAGCCCTCAACAGAACTGCTCGGCTACATATATTGGTTCTGATCAACATAGCTTTATAGCAGTCATTTTTTCATGTCTATTTTTGGTTCAGCACCCTGCATAGTGCTTGCTGATTGGTGGCTACATTTGCATGCTCTATCCGAATCATGAAAGAAAAAAATTGGGTTTAGTATCCCATTAAGCAGGCTGAACTGAAATTCATGACTTATGTGCAGGGCCGTACTGGGAATAAAAAGCAGCATCGGAAAAAATGAAGACTAGTCCTATTTTCCATTGATACTGTAGAATACACACACACCATTTTTCTCAATATTTCTTTTTAAAAAATAAATTATATTAGTTTGTAATTTACAAAATTGAGAGATTGTTGTTGTACATGCACCCTACAACCCTATTTTATGGCTTCCTTTCACAGTGTAAAAATGATTATCCATAATGTTATCTGGAAAAGACACTCAAAACAGTGACACTGGAAACCATTCATAGGAGGGCTACAAAAATGGTACATGGTCTAAGAAAAAAACTTACTTTATAGCTCAGAGGAGGAAAGAGAGGTGATACAGCTGCATTGTCTCACCAGCAGCACCCACCCCTTAAATTGTAGCATTGCCAGCCCCAGATACTGTAGCCCACCGGGAAATCTCCTGGTAGGCCAATCCAGTCTTTCTTATGTCATTTGAGAATTGGGATTTACAAAAAGATAAAAGTTTAAACAACTCACTTCAACATTGTGATTTAAAACATTTGGAATTCAAAAAAGATTTGGATCCTTCCCTAGCAACAACACCGAGTTTTAATATTGGCTCCATTATAATCAGGGGAGCCACATCTATGTCACCATGTTCTCACTGCACAGAATGACTGGGATGGACACTGGTATTGTAAAAACATTTTTTGAACCTCACTAATAAAATTTAAAAAAATAAACTCTGTAAAACAGTCTAACATGGACAGAAGCAAATTTTGAAAAAGTAAAAGAAAAGAAAAATCAAAACAATACAACCATGTCAGTTTTTAAATACAGATACTTGACCATGAAACAAAATACTTCACAAGGGCAGCAGTAAAGTCTTTATGAGTTCTGCGTGGTTGAACGAGATTCAGCTCTAGAACGATCCCGGAACACTAAGATTTCTCTCATACCGTCCAGCAAATATTTTACAATTACAGACATTTGCATAACCAGTTTTGCAAGTGTGTTTCCTAAGTCTTGCAGATGTAATTCTATTGTATTTAAGCATTGCTACTGGTTGTTGTCTGAGGTGCAAGTTTTGAATACCATTAGCAGCATTTTATATGACACCTGTATTTGCTGCAAACATTCTTCTGCTAAAAGTTTACACTGCTGGACGAAAGTTTTGCAACATTTGAAAAATTAAAGAAATTTTAACATATTTGTTTGTTTCAAATGTTTGAACAACATTCTAACATTCGTTTAATGCAATAGTATTTCTAATGCTAAATTTAATATTCAAATTGAATTTTTCTAATTTGAATATTGCAGAATTTGAATAGAATTACACAACATTCTAATTAGATAAATTTGAATAAATATATTTTGTAATAATATTTTTAATGCTCTCTTTAAATGTAAAATTCGAATTATGCAATATTTGAAATAGAAAAATTAAAATCATTATATTTTTATCTATTATGTATCAATTTACTAAATTCCCTACCACGTGAACTATTGAAATTCTAAATAGTATTTATTAAAGTGAATGTTACATTCGAAATTTCAAATCTGGATATTGTATCTAATTATGAACATTCAAAAATGAAAGTAACATTTGAAAAATAGAAATAACATTCCATTAATGAATTTTAATGTTTTTTTGTTTTTATCAACATTCAATTGTCCAAAAGAATGTCCATAGGACTTTTCGTTCTACCAGAAATTCTACTTTCACCACATTCGCCCATCCCTACTGTAGAGATAACTCTTTTCATTTTCAGTTGTATGGTGCACACTCATTTGTCTACACTCAGTTGTATGGTGCACACTCACTCTGTGGCCCTCTCTGCACCGGACATCGATGCCACGATCGTTGGTGGGTGGGAGCAGACGTGGGAGGCGGGTGGGCGGCCATCAATGGCTTACTAATGTGCAGAGGTGGGCGGGGTTGCTGGGGGGGCGCGCACGGACGCGCATGCGTGCACAGGGGAGGCGGGCGGGTGCGTGCATGGGGAGGGAGCGGGTGGGAACCATTACACTATGGAACAGTGTAATTTGTATTTAGAGGGAGAGAGGGGGAATAAATAAGTTAATCGAAGTGATCTGGGAGGGGGTGGGGGTTTAGTCTTGGGGGGGGGGAAGCTACACTACAGAAAAGTGGGGAAAAAATAAAAAATATACAATTTTTTGTAAACTGGGTACTGGCAGACAGCTGCCAGTACCCAAGATGGCTCTTAATAATGTAGAGGGGGAGGGTTAGAGAGCTGTTTGGGGGGGGGGGTAAGGGAAGTTTGGGGCTAAGAGGGATCCTACACAGCAGCATATGTAAATATGCTCCCCAAAAAAAAAAGATACCTTTTATTTTAGTACTGGCAGACTTTCTGCCAGTACTTAAGATGGCGGGGACAATTGTGGGGTGGGGGAGGGAAGAGAGCTGTTTGGGAGGGATCAGGGGGTCTGATGTGTAAGGTGGGAGGCTGATCTCTACATTAAAGCTAAAATTAACCCTGCCAGCTCCCTACAAGATCCCTAATTAACCCCTTCACTGCTAGACATAATACACGTGTGATGTGCAGCGGCATTTAGCAGCCTTCTAATTACCAAAAAGCATTGCCAAAGCCATATATGTCTGCTATTTCTGAACAAAGGGAATCCCAGAGAAGCATTTACAACCATTTGTGCCATAATTGCACAAGCTGTTTGTAAATAATTTCAGTGAGAAACCTAAAATTGCGAAACATTTTACGTTTTTTTAAAATTTGATCGCATTTGGCGGTGAAACGATGGCATTAAATATACCAAAAGATCAATACTTTGGGTTGTCTACTACACTACACTCAAGCTAAAATTAACTCTACAAGCTCCCTACATGCTCCCTAATTAACCCCTTCATTGCTGGGGATAAAACACGTGTGGTGCACAGTGGCTTTTAGCAACCTTCTAATTACCAAAAAGCAACGCCAAAGTCATATAAATCTGCTATTTCTGAACAAAGGGGATCCCAGAGAAGCATTTACAACCATTTATGCCATAATTGCTCAAGTTGTTTGTAAATAATTTCTGTTAGAAACCTAAAGTTTGTGAAAAGATTTGTGAAAAAGTGAACTTTTTATTTTATTTTATCGCATTTGGCAGTGAAATGGTGGCATGAAATATACAAAAATGGGCCTAGATCAATACTTTGGGATGTCTTCTAAAAAAATATATACATGTCAAGGGATATTTAGGTATTCCTGACAGATATCAGGGTTCCAATGTAACTAGCGCTCATTTTGAAAAAAAGTGGTTTTGAAATAGCAAAGTGCTACTTGTATTTATTGCCCTATAACTTGCAAATAAAGCAAAGAACATGTTAACATTGGGTATTTCTAAACTCAGGACAAAATTTAGAAACTATTTAGCATGGTTGTTTTTTGGTGGTTGTAGATGTGTAACAGATTTTGGGGGTTAAAGTTAGAAAAAGTGTGTTGTTTTCCATTTTTTCCTCATATTTTATAATATTTTTAATAGTAAATTATAAGATATGATGAAAATAATGGTATCTTTAGAAAGTCCATTTAGTGGCGAGAAAAACGGTATATAATATGTGTGGGTACAGTAAATGAGTAAGAGGAAAATTACAGTTAAACACAAACACCGCAGAAATGTAAAAATAGCCCTGATCCTTAAAGGGACAGTATACACTCATTTTCATATAACTGCATGTAATAGACACTACTATAAAGAATAATATGCACAGATACTGATATAAAAATCCAGTATAAAACTGATTAAAAACTCACTTAGAAGCTGTCAGTTTGGCTCTGTTGAAAAGGTAGCTGGAAAGCCCACTGCAAGTGGCAAATAAGACACTCTCCCCACCCCCTTCTTTTGCATATGAAAAGACCCTTTACACAAACAGGAGCAAGCTGGAGTAGGTAGCTGAGCGTATTCACATAAAACTTTGCGGCTTGGTTAGGAGTCTGAAAATCAGAGCAATGTTATTTAAAAATTAGCAAAACTATACATTAATTTAAAAAAAAAAACTTTATGGACTATATAAATAGATCATCTACAAAACATTTATGCAAAGAAAAAATGAGTGTATAATGTCCCTTTAAGGGAAAGAAATTGAAAAATGGCCTTGTCCTTAAGGGGTTAAAAATCAAAGTAAACCATCTACAAGTTGAGTGTGGTGAGAGTAAGGTTTGAGGTTCAAGATTTATTTTGGCTAGGATGAAAAAGAACAATTAGAGGAGATATGGTAATTATAAGAAACTAAGATTAAAGGTATTATTTGTGTTTTACTCATACAATGAAAGTTATTGCAATCTTTAGATTCCCTTTTACTTATTTATATTGAATGCTGTTCATCCCTGTACTCAAGATGGATTGCAAAACTGACCCAGTTAATGTCTATTTAAGGATTCTTCTATCTGAGACTCCTAAACCCAAAACCCAAATATGAAACCTTTTAATTATTATATAAAAGTAACTAAATATTTTTCTCACAAAAAAATACTACAACGATTTAAAAAATAAATAAAATAATAAGTAATTCTGTAGTTCATAATTTCTACCAAAAAAATCTCATATAAGGTTATTAAAACCGATGAAACCACCGGAAACAATTTGGAACTGATTGGTAAACCAGCCTGTTAACTTGATTCTGATTGTCTAAAATGCAAATCAGTTTCACTTAGACATGTGCGTTTCGATTCGTTCCGAATCGAAATTCAGAGATTCAGATCGATTTGAATTTCAGAATTACGGTAGTACCAAATCTACCGAATAAATCCAAATTAGTTCGGATTTATTTGTTACATTCGGATGGCCATGGATTACACTAGTATTGTACAGTATATTAGGTTATATCACTCTGCTATGGGTTACATCTAATATACAGTACATAATACTAGTCAAATACACAGCACATCCCACCTAACACATACCGAAATTCCGAATTTCCAAATCGAACCGAATCCAGCCGAATTTATTCGAATCCGAATGAATCCGAAACCAATCCGAAACAAATTCATTTGAATTTTTCCGAATTCGAATCAATCCGAACCAAAATTCGAAAACATCCGAATCGATCCGAACCGAACCGAAACAAATTTTTTGGCCATGCACAAGTCTAGTTTCACTCAACCTGAAATTAACGAAATAAATATAATAAAAACCTGACACATTTGAAACAAAATTTAAAGTTTGGAAAGATGATCTTACGTACTTCAATTCCTTCAAAGTTGTATGAAACCAACTTTTAAAAAGACGTATAGACTTGTTAGCTGTTTGAACTTGAATTCAATAAGTGTTTTTACTAGTTTCTCTCTGCCAAATTGCCCTAATAAAAATTTACACTTTTATTTGTTTATTGTCAACACAGACTGAGCTTTTTGTAGTTATACACTTGAAGCCTTAATTTGCAAGTCTGTATATCAAGTACATGTGACTTGAATTACAGACTTGAGTCATAAATTTGGCTGGATTTCACAATCACAAGTTTAGTTAGCAAACTACTTGTGGGTAATTTTTGAAAGAATAAAAAACAACTTAGATGATGTGAGTCAGTTTTAAGAATTCATATAAGTTAAAAGCATCATAAAGACATAATTTGCAGTTTATCTTTTATGATAAAGCCAAACAATGGAGATTTTGTTAACACATTGATAATGGTAAGTCCTGTCTTCTCCAAACTCAAGTCCTGACTGGAAAGTGTTGGGTGGAGTTTGACCATTGAAAAGCAATTGCAACATGCAAGCGGCTAGATTACGAGTTTTGCGTTATGAGCGGTGCTGTGCTAACATGCAGTTTTTTCCTCACCGCTCACTTACCTACAGCGCTGGTATTTTTATAAACCTGACGTTATTAGGCAAGAAGTGAGCGTAGAGCAAAATTGTGCTCCATACCGCACTCCAATACCAGCGCTGTTTAAGTCAGTGGTGAGCTGGTTGTACGTGCTCGTGCACAATTTCCCATAGACATCAATGGGGAGAGCCGGCTGAGAAAAAGTAAAAAAAGCAGCGTAAAACTCAGTAACGCAGCCCCATTGATTCCTATGGGGAAACACATTTTATGTTTACACCTAACACCCTAACATGAACCCTGAGTCTAAACACCCCTAATCTTACACTTATTAACCCCTAATCTGCTGCCCCTGACATCACCGCCACCTACATTATATTTATTAACCCCTAATCTGCCACTCCGGACATCGCCGCCACCTACATTATACTTATGAACCCCTAATCTGCTGCCCCCAACATCGCCGACACCTACATTATATTTATTAACCCCTAATCTCCCTCCCCCAATGTCTCCGCAACCTACCTACATTTAATAATCCCTAATCTGCCGCCCCCAATGTCGCCGCCACTATTCTAAATTTATTAACCCCTAAACCTAAGTCTAACCCTAACACACCCTAACTTAAATATAATTTAAATAAATCTAAATAAAACCTACTATTAATAAATAAATAATTCCTATTTAAAACTAAATACTCACTTATAAAATAAACCCTAAGATAGCTACAATATAACTAATAGTTACATTGTAGCTAGCTTAGGGTTTATTTTTATTTTATAGGCAAGTTTGTATTTATTTTAACTAGGTAGAATAGTTACTAAATAGTTATTAACTATTTAATAACTACCTAGCTAAAATAAATACAAATTTACCTGTAAAATAAAACCTAACCTAAGTTACAATAACACCTAACACTACACTACAATTAAATAAATTCCCTACATTAAATACAATTAAATAAATTAAATAAAATTAGCTAAATTACCAAAAACAAACAAACACTAAATTACAGAAAATAAAAAAACAAATTACAAGATATTTAAACTAGTTACACCTAATCTAAGAGCCCTATCAAAATAAAAAAGCCCACCCGAAATAAAAAAAACCCCTAGCCTAAACTAAACTACCAATAGCCCTTAAAAGGGCATTTTGCAGGGCATTGCCCCAAAGAAATCAGCTCTTTTACCTGTAAAAAAAAATACAAACATCTCCCCCAACAGTAAAACCCACCACCCACACAACCAACCCCCCAAATAAAAGCCTAACTAAAAAAAACTAAGCTCCCCATTGCCCTGAAAAGGGCATTTGGATGGGCATTGCCCTTAAAAGGGCATTTAGCTCTATTTAAACCCAAAGCCCTAACCTAAAAAATAAACCCACCCAATACACCCTTAAAAAATCCTAACACTAACTGCCGAAGATTCACTTACCGGGAGAAGTCTTCATCCAAGATGTCCTCAACGAAGCCGGCAGAAGTGGTCCTCCAGACGGGCAGAAGTCTTCATCCAGACGGCATCTTCTATCTTCATCCTTCCGACGCGGAGCGGCTCCATCTTCAAGACATCCGGCGCGGAGCATCCTCTTCAATCGACGGCTTCTTCAGAATGAATGTTTTTTTAAGTGATGTCATCCAAGATGGCTTTTCTTAGATTCCGATTGGCTGATAGAATTCTATCAGCCAATCGGAATTAAGGTAGAAAAAATCCTATTGGCTGATGCAATCAGCCAATAGGATTGAGCTGGAATTCTATTGGCTGTTCCAATCAGCCAATAGAATGCGAGCTCAAGCCTATTGGCTGATTGGATCAGCCAATAGGATTGAAGTTCAATCCTATTGGCTGATTGCATCAGCCAATAGGATTTTTTCTACCTTAATTCCGATTGGCTGATAGAATTCTATTAGCCAATCGGAATCTAAGGGACGCCATCTTGGATGACGTCACTTAAAGGTACATTCATTCCGAAGAAGCCGTCGATTGAAGAGGATGCTCCCCACCAGATGTCTTGAAGATGGAGCCGCTCCGCGTTGGAAGGATAAAGATAGAAGATGCCGTCTGGATGAAGACTTCTGCCCGTCTGGAGGACCACTTCTGCCCATCTGGAGGACCACTTCTGCCGGCTTCGTTGAGGACATCTTGCTGCTTGGATGAAGACTTCTCCCGGTAAGTGAATCTTCGGGGGTTAGTGTTAGGATTTTTTAAGGGTGTATTGGGTGGGTTTATTTTTTAGGTTAGGGCTTTGGGCTGCAATAGAGCTAAATGCCCTTTTAAGGGCATGCCCATCCAAATGCCCTTTTCAGGGCAATGGGGAGCTTAGGTTTTATTAGTTAGGGTTTTATTTGGGGGTTGGTTGTGTGGGTGGTGGGTTTTACTGTTGGGGGGTTGTTTGTATTTTTTTTACAGGTAAAAAGGCTGATTTCTTTGGGGCCATGCCCCACAAAAGGCTATTTGTAATTTAGTGTAGGGTAGGGCTTTTTTTATTTTGGGGGGCTTTATTTATTTTGATAGGGCTCTTAGATTAGGTGTAATTAGTTTAAATATCTTATAATTTGTTTTTTATTTTCTGTAATTTAGTGTTTTTTTTTTTTTTGGTAATTTAGCTAATTTTATTTAATTTATTTAATTGTATTTAATTTAAGTAATTTATTTAATTGTAGTGTAGTGTTAGGTGTTAGTGTAACTTAGGTTAGGTTTTATTTTACAGGTCAATTTGTATTTATTTTAGCTAGATAGTTATTAAATAGTTAATACTATTAGTTATATTGTAGCTAGCTTAGGATTTATTTTATAGGTAAGTATTTAGTTTTAAATAGGAATTATTTATTTATTAATAGTAGGTTTTATTTAGATTTATTTTTTAAGTTAGGGGGTGTTAGGGTTAGGGTTAGACTTAGATTTAGGGGTCAATAAATTTAAAATAGTGGCAGCGACGTTGGGGGCGGCAGATTAGGGGTTAATAAATGTAGGTAGGTAGCGGCGGTGTGGGGGGGCAGATTAGCGGTTAATAAATATAATGTAGGTGGCGGCGGTGTAGGGGGGGCAGATTAGGGGTTAATAAATATAATGAAGGCGGCGGTTTAGGGGTTAATAATTGTATTTAGTTGCGGCGGGGTCCGGGAGTGGCGGTTTAGGGGTTAAACACTTTATTTAGTTGCGGCGGGGTCCGTGAGTGGCGGTTTAGGGGTTAATACATTTATTAGAGTTGCGGTGGGCTCCGGGAGAGGCAGTATAGGGGGTAAACAGTATTGTATAGTGTGGGTGTTTAGTGACAGGGTACCAAGAAAACTGTAAAAAAGCCGAAGAGCAGTGAGATCGATGACTGTTAGTTAACAACAGTCCGCAGCTCATCGCACCGTACTTGGTGCGCGGCTTTTTGACAGCTTTTTTTATAATTTTGTAGAACGTATTCAGGTCCGCGGCAGCGATGTTAGGCGAACTTAGGCGAGCGTATTGGTGCCGTCAAATGCAAGTCAGTTCACGCTTTGTTAAATAGATGCCATAGAATTTAAAAAAAATACTTTAGTTCAGGAGACGGTTATCTTTCAAGTTGCAGCTGACGGGGATTCCCAATGGATGAGTTACCTTCATTTCTCTATCATCAAACACAGCAACTCTACAAATACAAACTGAGAGATAAAAGAATCTCCTGGAGTTGCAGTTTGTTTTCTTATGAGTGGGTTAAAAGGATTTCCTATTGCGTATTCTAATGACGGATTTGTAGGAAAAGGTATGTTGTATAAAGATTACCAGGCTTCTTAAATGACACTGTCAGCTATATAGAGCCAGGAAAGAGGATTGTATTATTATGACTACACAGTAGTTTAAACAAAAATTCTATTCTAAATGCTTTTTGTCAAAGCTAATAACTTTAATATGGATCTGTAAATTTGGAAGTTTTCCTCATCATCTCAGTCACATCAAACCCTGCAGAAAAACTAATCAGCATTTTTTTTTTAAACACAAAGCTACAGTGAAAACCAATCTATAAGATGTTTTATGTTTTTGTAGCTTTATTTGTTGGAAAACAACTGGTAGATCTGGAGTGACACCATTTTTATGTTGCTGATGCAAGGCCAGTAGAAAAAAATATATATATTAAAAGCCAATGTTGTGATAATGCGCAGAGGATATTTTCATTAACATATCAACATAATTTGTATTTCAGGAGCTACCTGATATTTATGTAGAATTTGTTAGTTATGCTGGTCTTGGAAATATATGCAGTAGTCACATTTATATTTCAGATTTGCCTTAAAGGGACAGTATACTGAAAAATAGTTTTTCCCTTAATGTGTTTACAATTGCTTTTTTTACCAACTGTAGAGTAAAAAATGTATGAAAATAGCCATTTAAGTTTTTTTTTGTGTATATTAAAGCTCTGATTTTGTGTTTTGAATCAACATTGTATTACCTTATGTCTGCTATATCCCACTGGGAGTGTAATTTCTTCTGCTGGCCACAAACTTTCAGAATAGGTGGGGATACCACATGCTAAATCAACTATTTCAAATGCCAATATAAGGGTAAAGGAGCTACTTGTAAACAATTTAATACACTCCAGCAGGTAAAGTGGATCATTGGGAACGCATTAAAGGGGAGAACATTTTTGAGTAAACTGCCCCTTTAAGAGTAATAGCTGAAACTGACTGAATGAGATTTAAAATGAAAATCTGCTGTTGAGTTTATGTCCTTTAAAAGTGTATTTATTTACAGTAGAGAGAGTCTAGAGTAATTTCTAATGCTAATAACAAAGTAGGGAATGTAAAAGTCTGAGAATTACCATAGCTATATGGAGAATGTAATTTACCTTTTGCATATAGTTTAACCACAAGCAAATCTCTATTGAAGATACTTTGCATAGAGAGCATTTTTTTGTTAATGCATTTCACCTGTTTTTACTTGACTTTTACTTTTCTATGTGCTGTTATTATAATGCAAAGCTGCAAAACAGATTGCCATGTGTCTAAACTGTGCAGCAATCAAAATGTATTGGTTTTGCACTAAACGTCACATATTCAAGTTACTCCCAATACAGTTAACATTTTTATTTAATTTAATAATTAATTTAATTTATGAATTCATGTATCAGAGCTTAAATGTCGTAAATATACAAAAAATATTCACTTTTCATTTTTATATATATACTGTGTATGTATATATATATATATATATATATACAGGGAGTGCAGAATTATTAGGCAAATGAGTATTTTGACCACATCATCCTTTTTATGCATGTTGTCTTACTCCAAGCTGTATAGGCTCGAAAGCCTACTACCAATTAAGCATATTAGGTGATGTGCATCTCTGTAATGAGAAGGGGTGTGGTCTAATGACATCAACACCCTATATCAGGTGTGCATAATTATTAGGCAACTTCCTTTCCTTTGGCAAAATGGGTCAAAAGAAGGACTTGACAGGCTCAGAAAAGTCAAAAATAGTGAGATATCTTGCAGAGGGATGCAGCACTCTTAAAATTGCAAAGCTTCTGAAGCGTGATCATCGAACAATCAAGCGTTTCATTCAAAATAGTCAACAGGGTCGCAAGAAGCGTGTGGAAAAACCAAGGCGCAAAATAACTGCCCATGAACTGAGAAAAGTCAAGCGTGCAGCTGCCAAGATGCCACTTGCCACCAGTTTGGCCATATTTCAGAGCTGCAACATCACTGGAGTGCACAAAAGCACAAGGTGTGCAATACTCAGAGACATGGCCAAGGTAAGAAAGGTTGAAAGACGACCACCACTGAACAAGACACACAAGCTGAAACGTCAAGACTGGGCCAAGAAATATCTCAAGACTGATTTTTCTAAGGTTTTATGGACTGATGAAATGAGAGTGAGTCTTGATGGGCCAGATGGATGGGCCCGTGGCTGGATTGGTAAAGGGCAGAGAGCCCCAGTCCGACTCAGACGCCAGCAAGGTGGAGGTGGAGTACTGGTTTGGGCTGGTATCATCAAAGATGAGCTTGTGGGGCCTTTTCGGGTTGAGGATGGAGTCAAGCTCAACTTCCAGTCCTACTGCCAGTTTCTGGAAGACACGTTCTTCAAGCAGTGGTACAGGAAGAAGTCTGCATCCTTCAAGAAAAACATGATTTTCATGCAGGACAATGCTCCATCACACGCGTCCAAGTACTCCACAGCGTGGCTGGCAAGAAAGGGTATAAAAGAAGAAAATCTAATGACATGGCTTCCTTGTTCACCTGATCTGAACCCCATTGAGAACCTGTGGTCCATCATCAAATGTGAGATTTACAAGGAGGGAAAACAGTACACCTCTCTGAACAGTGTCTGGGAGGCTGTGGTTGCTGCTGCACGCAATGTTGATGGTGAACAGATCAAAACACTGACAGAATCCATGGATGGCAGGCTTTTGAGTGTCCTTGCAAAGAAAGGTGGCTATATTGGTCACTGATTTGTTTTTGTTTTGTTTTTGAATGTCAGAAATGTATATTTGTGAATGTTGAGATGTGATATTGGTTTCACTGGTAAAAATAAATAATTGAAATGGGTATATATTTGTTTTTTGTTAAGTTGCCTAATAATTATGCACAGTAATAGTCACCTGCACACACAGATATCCCCCTAAAATAGCTATAACTAAAAACAAACTAAAAACTACTTCCAAAACTATTCAGCTTTGATATTAATTAGTTTTTTGGGTTCATTGAGAACATGGTTGTTGTTCAATAATAAAATTAATCCTCAAAAATACAACTTGCCTAATAATTCTGCACTCCCTATATATATATATATATATATATATATATATATATATATATATATATATATATATGGTGCTGACTGATACATAACTGAAAGAGGATGCCTGGTTGCTCCATATACCCCATTGGTTTGCAAAAGTCCTCTGTGTCTATGGTATGGGCGAGGTAGAAGCAAGGAGTCTCCAATCATTGCCTACCTTCTGATCAAGCTACTTCTATCAGTTGTGATCAAAATTATTCAACCCCCATTGCAAATCAGGTTTATTGTCAAAATGTACAGACTTTCAGCTGTTTGCAATGAACAAATCAAACAAAAGCAATTGAAATAGCTCAAAACAACGAATGCTTCAAGTGGTTTCCCCAGAGTCAACTGAAAATACAACTTTTAATGAATTCTACAGTCTCAAAATGATTTGTGTTTATATGTGTAAATATATATGTGCACACATACATACATATATACACATGCATACACATATATACACACCTATATATATTAGATATGTGCATGGCGAAAAAATTTGGTTCGGTTCGGATCAATTCGGAATTTTTCGAATTTCGGTTCAGAGCGATTTGAATTCGTAAAATTTTGAATCGATTCGGTTTGGATTCGTTTTGGATTAATTCGGATTCGAAGAAATTCGGCTGGATTCGGTTTGATTCGGTTTGGAAATTCGGAATTTCGGTAAGTGTTAGGTGGGATTAGACTAGTATTATGTACTGTATATTAGGTGTAACCCATAGCAGAGTGATATAACCTAATATACTGTACAATACTAGTGTAATCCATGGCCATCCGAAATAACCGAATAAATCCAAACTAATTCGGATTTATTCGGTAAATTCTGCAGTATTTTAATTCGGAAATTCGGTTCGATCCGAATCTCCGAATTTGCCGAATTTTCCGAATCGATCTAAAACGAATTGCACATATCTAATATATATATATATATATATATATATATATATATATATATACACACACACTTTTGAGCCCTTTGTAGTCAAATACCTTAAAACGTGATATAATTTGTATTAATTTTAATGTGTTAATGTGTGCACACATACATATATATATATATATATATACACATAAATACACATATACACACACACATATATATATATACATACACATTTTTGAGCCTTTTGCAGTCAAATACCTTTAAACATACAATACAATTTGTATAAATTTTTAGGGCTCCATTTATCATTGTAATTCTCCTACATTTGCGCCTATAAATACGCTGTCATAATTTTTCTCCTATTTATCATAGCAAAAAAAAAAAAGCAAATCCAAGTGAAAAATTCTCCCACTCTATTCTCTCTCGCCTAGGCGTACATGTGCGCCAAAGAAAACACAAAAATGCCCTTTTTCTGTTGTATATTTAAAAATATGCCTTACTACTCTCTGAAATTCAGATTTATCATTATTTTACACCTTAGGAGAACCGAAAATTCTCCTACTAATACGACCACGAAAGTTCTCCATAACCACTGTGGAGAACATTGAATTTACTCCACTTTTTTCACGTGAGAAGATGGAATATTTCTTAATTTTGGCAGCTATTTCTTTGGCAAGGGGCCGTGAACATTGTCTTCATGATGGAAACATGCCCTTACGGAGATGCCAACGAGTGCCCAGAGTGTTTCTACCCTGTTGTGGACTACAGGCATTGTCAGATAAGGAGATTAAGCAAAGATTTAGGATTAATAGGGAGAGCATACTTTATGCCCTTATACAAAATTACATTTATCCTAGAACAAGAAGAACAAGGGCAATACCTGGAATGTTAAAATTATTGGCTGTGCTGCATTTCCTGGCAACAGGTTCATTTAAGACTGTGTCTAGTGCTGTGGTGGGCATGAGACAGCGTTCATTTTGCATTTTGTTTTTATTTATGTTATCAGTGTAACCATATTTATTTGCAACATTTATATAAAGATTTTTTTTATTTTCGGTATTTTAATATCCACTCAATTTGAAGAAAAAATAATAATTAACAAACAAAAAACAAATAACGGTAATCAAATTATTAAAATTGAAATTGATATTTTCATTGATTCTGATCTCTCCTATTCATTATTTCTAACTTTTTATTGTAATAATCCCTCTTAAATTCAGAATCCTCTTTAAGTATAGTATTCCTTTCTTTTTGTAATTGCAACATTTCTCTAAACAAATTCACTCTGTTTAGTACGAAATGACAAAGCCATGTCTGTAAGTGTTTGGATCTCATTGGCTCTGGCTGGTCCATCTTGTTGTGGTCTTACGTCATCAGGTCTTTCATCAACGTCAGATTCTGTGACAATTATATTTTGTGGTGTATTAAGTTCAGGTGGAGTTGGTCCCTCTAGTGTGTGTCCCTCTCTCTGTGTCTCATCCTCCTCTTCTGGACAAATTGTATCCTCCACCAGTGGTTCTAATGTTATTTCAACCTCTTCTTCTTTTGAATATCAAAAATTTAATATAAATATAATTTTAAAATAGAATATATATTATAAATATAATGTACAAAAAATGTAACGTACCATCGAATAATGACATTGAACTATCTTGCATTGTCTGTAGCAACGCGCGAACACCTGTAAATATGATGAAGATAAAGTTAGTATATAATCTGTAAATAACATCAAAACAATGTTAAAGTGCCATAACACAGGTTGAGATCTTTGCATATCCTAAAAGGGCTATTTAATTTTTAAATATTTTGCATAAAAAAAAATATTTTAAAAATTGCTGGCAAGTATGCTATCTACACCCTTCTTATCAGTGTTTAGACACAGTCATTGTATTTCAACTGAGTTCACAGCCTCTATACACATGCTACAGCAGATAATCCCTATTCACTTTAGCATTCTACCAAAAGAAGAATAAACATAGTTACAGCCATAAAAAGAATTGTGTGGGCGGAGTTAGAGCTTTACAATTCATAAACTAAAAAGAAAGGGTTAATGGCAAGGCACTCCAGTATAAATTTGCAGGCAAAGTAATTAAAATATATATTCTATAATTTTGTCTCTATCCCAACTTGTTTCATGTCCCTTTAATAATTTATAGATAGAATAAAAGATATCTATATTTACATTGCGAGACTCCCTGGGATGGGAACAAAGAGGCGCCAAAATAGGGTAATAACGTATGGACAAACTACAGTGACAGCAAACAACAAAGGAACTACTCACAAGCAGAGCGGCACTACAGGTGCTAGAAACAGCGGACCGGGACTAGGGTTGCCACCTTTTGCCCCAAAAAATCCTGGACACTTTCTAAGTGGGCGCGGAGAGGGCGTGGTTTGGGGCGTGGCTTGTCACGGCCTTAAATTCATTATGAAATTCATTTTTGTTATATATATAAGCAGTGGTACAGGAAGAAGTCTGCATCCTTCAAGAAAAACATGATTTTCATGCAGGACAATGCTCCATCACACGCGTCCATGTACTCCATAGCGTGGCTGGCAAGAAAGGGTATAAAAGAAGAAAATCTAATGACATGGCCTCCTTGTTCACCTGATCTGAACCCCATTGAGAACCTGTGGTCCATCATCAAATGTGAGATTTACAAGGAGGGAAAACAGTACACCTCTCTGAACAGTGTCTGGGAGGCTGTGGTTGCTGCTGCACGCAATGTTGATGGTGAACAGATCAAAACACTGACAGAATCCATGGATGGCAGGCTTTTGAGTGTCCTTGCAAAGAAAGGTGGCTATATTGGTCACAGATTTGTTTTTGTTTTGTTTTTGAATGTCAGAAATGTATATTTGTGAATGTTGAGATGTTATATTGGTTTCACTGGTAAAAATAAATAATTGAAATGGGTATATATTTGTTTTTTGTTAAGTTGCCTAATAATTATGCACAGTAATAGTCACCTGCACACACAGATATCCCCCTAAAATAGCTATAACTAAAAACAAACTAAAAACTACTTCCAAAACTATTCAGCTTTGATATTAATGAGTTTTTTGGGTTCATTGAGAACATGGTTGTTGTTCAATAATAAAATTAATCCTCAAAAATACAACTTGCCTAATAATTCTGCACTCCCTGTATATAACAGATCTAGTGGCAGCAGAGATTAGTGGGACCGAGATAACAAACAAGGAGAGCATAGTGCAGGCTGATCCCTTCTCCTGCTTCAGTGTTTGTCAAAGACCCAGGCTGCCACCCCCAGATCTTTGTTCAGCCTGCTCCCTCATCTGTACCTGGAAGTCGGCCAGGATCCTCTCTCTGTCGGTGTGAGGCTGGGCTAAGCTCTGGGATCTGGGCCGGGGCCTGTGATGTGCCTGGCTCTTTCTGCTGTCCCACTCCCAGCCGCTGTACTCTCTCCCTCAGCCGCATTGCGCTTTCACCTCACACTTCAAAGTCGCAATGAGAAGCGGTTTGCGACTGTTGATACCACGTGATCACCCGGCATAGATAGCGTTGTCACCATGGCAACCTGGAGCTGCCTGTCAGTAAGGCTAATACTGAGGGTGAATGGATAATACTGAGAGCTGTATGGTCCCCTACCCAGTCCTGGTTAGTAACCCCGGGCTAAGCGCTCCTCTGGCCAGTTTATTTTTTGCAAATTCTTTGCTTGAGTCATTGCTGCGCCAGGGGAGCGCTTAGCCCTGGGCATTTGAGGCTAGTTCCGGGACACGGGACACAGAGCCTCAGACCGGGATTGTCCCGGTGAAACCGGGGCGGGTGGCAACCCTAACCGGGACCTAATCGTCGCCCGGCAGACAAACACTCAGCTCGACTCTCCGGGAGGTCACGAGGGATCCTTCCACCAATCCAATGAGGAATTGTATCCACACCCTCGTCCGGAGGACCGAACAACCAATCCACGGTCGGTTAAATATTATTAATTTAATTACAATACGCCTTTAATTAAGAACAAAGGTCTAATTATTATTGGAAAGCGAATTATCAAATCGATACAATCTATTATAAACTATTTACTTTATACCAGAAAACTCCATATAAAATTAGAGCAATGGTCATAAAACAATTTTTTGTAACTGATGTCACAGTGTTGTTACTGTGAACTTGTTTGCAATATAGCAAATCAAAATTACAATACAGTCATGCATCAAAACACAAAATGCTGATTACTCAATTTATCTTCCATATCTGATATCAATGTATTCTACTATATTAAAAAAAATACCTGGATATGAGACTTTTTTTTTCAAATTTCATTAGCTTCAATATTTAATTTAGTGGTATTCTAATCTGTGGAAATAGTTCTTAACAATATTATTGTCTCCTTTTGAATTAAAGGGACATGAAACACACACTTTTTCTTTCATGATTTAGAAAGAGCATACAATTTTAAACAGCTTTCAAATTAAATTATATTATCTAATTAGCTTCATTTTCTTGATATACTTTGTTCAAAAGCATATTTAGATAGGCTAAGTATCTGCTGATTGGTGGATGCCTCGTGTGATTGGCTCACCCTGTGCATTGCTGTTTCTTCAACAAAGGATATGTGAAGATTGATGCAAAGGAAATAATAGAAGTAAATAGGAATGTTGTTTAACATTTGTTTCTCTATCTAAATCATGATACAAAATGAATATCTAAATACTCTAACATAATAAATAATACATAATGAACATAGTATGAACTTAACATTAACTTACTGACGCTTTCTTCTCTGTGTAATTCTTTGAGAAGTGGAACGGCTGCTGGAAACCTTCATGAGAAGGGGATGGTTGTGGCTCTTGTGATGTATTTTCATAAGCAAAAGGTTTATCCTCCTGTGCTTGTACATCATCTTCTTCACATCCCTCATCATGTTGTTCTAATAAAATAGTTTGGAGCATTTAAAATGAACTAATTATATTTTTAAAACAATAAATATAACAAAATAAAAATTACTGTAAAATAGTAATTTACCTCTGAAATCCATTGCATCTGATGGAACATCAAGGCCCACCACAAGAGCATCACCCATCTTAGCTTACAGCTGCTGTTCAAAGCCAGTCACTTCTGCCCTATATCCGGGGCCTCCACCAGTTCCTTTAGCAGATTGCTTTTCTCTGCATACTTTTTTCTTTATATTCTTCTTAATATCTGTCACCCTCTTACAACAGGCCCTTACATCCTTTGGGAAACTTCCTTCAGCTGACACAGACTAATTATTTGTGCCCATATCAATTTCTTTCTTTGTGGGTTTACCGTTCTTGCTTGGTACCCAATTATTTCATCATAATGTTCAATCACCAATTCCACCAAGATACAATTTTGCCTATGGGTAAACATAATATTTCTTCTGCTTTTGGTTTTTCCAGATTGTCCTGATGACATCTTGAAATAGATGTATTAACAAGAGCAAAAAAATATATACTGTTTTGCACATCCGATATAGATCGTAGTTTGCGGTGCAAGCGAGGGAACCCCCGCCCCCCGTAGTTTCAGCTCGCAACACGAGCTATCCCATATACGGCGCCGTCAGATGCTAAAGTGACGTAAGTCTGATAAACCAGCGATGTCCAGAAAACATTTCTGGAGTCGCCAGTGATTTACGGCACTTTAGAAACTGCCGGCGCCTACAAAACCTGACTAAGTTATAAAATCTCCCGTACTGTCTAACAAACATAGCCCGACACGTATACCCCTCTATCCGCTATCCCCCCTCACTCTCCTAATAATAAAAAATGTATTAACCCCTAAACCGCCGCTCCCGGACCCCGCCGCCACCTAATAAAGTTATTAACCCCTAAACCGCTGCTCCCGGACCCCACCGCCACCTAAAAAAGTTATTAACCCCTAAACCGCCGCCACATGAACCCCGCCGCCACCTACATTAACTACCCCCTAATGTGAGTTCCTACCCCGCCGCCACCTACATTAACTACCCCCTAATGTGAGCTCCTACCCTGCCGCCAGCTACATTAACTACCCCCTAATGTGAGCCCCTATACCGCCGCCAGCTACATTAACTACCCCCTAATGTGAGTTCCTACCCCGCCGCCACCTACATTAACTACCCCCTAATGTGAGCCCCTATACCGCCGCCAGCTATATTACCTACCCCCTAATGTGAGTTCCTACCCCGCCGCCACCTACATTAACTACCCCCTAATGTGAGCCCCTATACCGCCGCCAGCTATATTACCTACCCCCTAATGTGAGCTCTTACCCCGCCGCCAGCTATATTAAAATTATTAACCCCTAATCTAATCCCCCTACCCGCCGCCAGCTATATTAAATTATTAACCCCTAATTTAATCCCCCTATACCGCCGCCACCTATATTAAATTAATTAACCCCTAATCTAATCCCCCTATACCGCCGCCACCTATATTAAATTAATTAACCCCTAAAATACTAAACTATCCCTACTACTAAACCTAAGTCTAACCCTACAAATAGCCCTGAAAAGGGCTTTTTGCGTGGCATTACCCCAAAGTAAACAGCTCTATTGCCAGCCCTTAAAAGGGCTTTTTGCGGGGCTTTGCCCCAAAGTAATCAGCTCTTTTACCAGCCCTTAAAAGGGCTTTTGTCGGGGCATTGTCACAAAGTAAACAGCTCTTTTGCATCTAATCTAAATCCCCCTACACCGCCACCACCTATAATAAATGTATTACCTCCTAATCTAATCCCCCTACACCGCCGCCACCTATATTAAATAGATTAACCCCTAATCTGACCCCCCTACACCGCCGCCATCTATATTAAATATATTAACCCTAATTATATTAGGGTTAATATAGTTAATATAGTTATTATATTATATATATTAACTATATTAACCCTAATTATATTAGGGTTAATATAGTTAATATTGTTATTATATTATATATATATATATATTAAGTATAATAACCCTATCTAACTCTAACACCCCTAACTAAATTCTTATTAAAATAAATCTAATTAATATTAATATTGTTAATTAAAATATTCCTATTTAAATCTAAATACTTACCTATAAAATAAACCCTAAGATAGCTACAATATAATTAATAATTACATTGTAGCTATTTTAGGGTTTATATTTATTTTACAGGTAACTTGGTATTTATTTTAACTAGGTACAATAGCTATTAAATAGTTAATAACTATTTAATAGCTACCTTGTTAACATAATTACCAATTTACCTGTAAAATAAATCCTAACCTAAGTTAAAAATACACCTACACTATCAATAAATTAAATAAACTGCAAATCTCTAAACTAAAATACAATTAAATACACTAAACTAAATAAAAAAACAAACAAACACTAAATTACAAAAAATAAAAAAAGATTACAAGAATTTTAAGCTAATTACACCTATTCAATCAGCCAATCAGATTCAAGTTCAATCGGATTGGCTGATCCAATCAGCCAATCAGATTGAGCTTGCATTCTATTGGCTGTTCCGATCAGCCAATAGAATGCGAGAGATGACTCAAGGTAGGGAGATTTTCTGGGGCTTAGTGTTAGGTTTTTTTAAGGGGGGTTTGGGTGGGTTTAGAGTAGGGGTATGTGGGTGGTGGGTTGTAATGTTGGGGGGGTGATATTGTGTTTTTTTTAACCCTTTAAGGACACAGCTTTCAGTTTGCTCAGTTGTTTTATGATGGAAAAATTCCGTCATATGTCCTTAAGAGGTTAAAGGCAAAAGAGCTGTTTACTTTGGGGCATGCCCCGCAAAAGGCCCTTTTAAGGGCTGGTAATAGAGCTGTTAACTTTTGTAATTTAGAATAGGGTAGGGGAATTTTTTTATTTTGGGGGGCTTTATTATTTTATTAGGGGGCTTTTTTATTTTTTGTAATTTAGTGTTTGTTTGTTTTTGTAATTTAGTTTAGTCTATTTAATTGTATTTTAGTTTAGAGATTTGTAGTTTATTTAATTTATTGATAGTGTAGGTGTATTTGTAACTTAGGTTAGGATTTATTTTACAGGTAAATTGGTAATTATTTTAACAAGGTAGCTATTAAATAGTTATTAACTATTTAATAGCTATTGTACCTAGTTAAAATAAATACCAAGTTACCTGTAAAATAAATATAAACCCTAAAATAGCTACAATGTAATTTTTGTAATTTTTATTGTAGCTATCTTAGGGTTTATTTTATAGGTAAGTATTTAGATTTAAATAGGAATATTTTAGTTTATAAATGAATTAGATTAATTTAATATAAATTTAGTTAGGGGTGTTAGAGTTAGATAGGGTTATTATACTTAATATATATATATATAATATAATAACGATATTAACTATATTAACCCTAATATAATTAGGGTTAATATAGTTAATATATATAATATAATAACTATATTAACTATATTAACCCTAATATAATTAGTGTTAATATAGTTAATATAGCTGGCAGCGGTGTAGGGGGACTAGATTATGGGTTAATCTATTTAATGTAGGTGGCGGCGGTGTAGGGGGATTAGATTAGGGGTTAATCTATTTAATATAGGTGGCGGCGGTGTAGGTGGATTAGATTAGGGAGTAATACATTTATTATAGGTGGCGGCGGTGTAGGGGGATTTAGATTAGATGCAAAAGAGCTGATTACTTTGTGACAATGCCCCGCAAAAAGCCCTTTTAAGGGCTGGTAAAAGGACTGATTACTTTGGGGAAATGCCCCGCAAAAAGCCCTTTTAAGGGCTGGCAATAGAGCTGTTACTTTGGGGCAATGTCACGCAAAAGGTAACAAAGGTGATTACTTTAGGGGGATTATGGGTTAATGTATTTAATATAGCTGGCGGCGGGGTAGGGGGATTAGATTAGGGGTTAATAATTTTAATATAGCTGGCAGTGGGGTAGGAGCTCACATTAGGGTGTATGTAATGTAGATGGCGGTGGTGTAAGGGGCTCACATTAGGGGGTATGTAATGAAGGTGGCGACGGTGTAAGGGGCTCACATTAGGGGGTTATACATTTAATGTAGGTGGCGGCGGGGTCCGGGAGCGGCGGTTTAGGGGGTTAAATACTTTATTAGGGATTGCAGGAGGGGATCGCGGTTGACAGGTAGATAGACATTGCGCATGCGTTGGGTGTTTTATTTGGCAGGTAGTTTAGGGAGTTATGGGGCTCCAATACACAGCGTAAGGCTTACTACGGCTGCATTTTGTGGCGAGGTGAAAATGGAGTAAGATTTCTCCATTTTCGCCACGTAAGTCCTTACGCTGTATATTGGATACCAAACTGAGCGGGTTTGGTATACCTGTCTATGTCCCAAAAACTACGGGCGAAGGCAGAAATATACGAGCGTAACTTCTAGGTTACGCCGTATATAGGATACCAAACCCGCGCAGAATTCGGCATCGCCGGCTTTTGCGGGCGACACTGCATATCGGATCGGGCCCATGATTTTATGTGAGATGGTGCATCGAGTAAGGCGTGTCTCTGGACAACTTTGCACCAGAAAACAGTGTCTGAAAAGATACAATGATCTGTACAGAAGGCAAACGAAACTCAGGACTCTGATCAGGACTAACCTGAGAAAATGTACGCATTATTCTAATTTAATATTTTCATTTATATGATGAACAATGTAAGCAATTTGAAAATAATGTAAAAAGTTACACTATTATTTTCACTTACATTGTTGCTCTAAAACTAGAAAAAATGTTAATTTAATTTATTATAATCTATGACTACATACATACAGGTGCTATGTGCTATATAACAAGCTGAAGTCTGACAGTGTCTTGTAATATTGACTTTAACTTTTGAAAATGTGTGACTTGATCTATAGAAACTGATTTACATCACCATTGTGTTAGTATCTAAATGTGTCTATAAACAAAGACGGTATTAGGATTAACATAGTAATCTTGTAATAATACATTAGCTGATTGATTCAATTAAGATTTATCCTTCTTTCAAAATAGACAATGTAAGTTATTTTCAATTTATATTAAATTTAGACACAGTATTAACTTAGGGAGATATTTATCAAAGCGTCAATCATGAAGCATTTGCCGGCGTCAAAATGCTCGCCAGACATCGCCAGACATCTCTGACGCGGATTCACATACTATGCCCTTATTTATTAAAACAAACTCAAAAACACGCGCGTCAAGTACAGCGCGATGAGCATCGGACTGTTGTTAACTTACACACATTTCTCTAAAGCTAATCTTTTATTTTTCATCTGTTAATGTCCAAGAAATAGTTAGATTTATACCTTAAAGGCAAGGTAAAGTTGTGTGCACTCGTTATCACATTTATCAATAACATAACAAATTAGCATAAGTTTAATTCATCATTTTTATATATTATTTTTTTTAACCCGCAAATCTTATTGTTTACTTCGTGTCCTGCAACGATTCCTCATCCGCCCGACTTTTCTATCGAAGTGATTGACACTTCTCTAACCTTGTGTCGTCCAATCACCGCTTTCTCCATGCGGTGGTGAACACAGCATATCAGGCGTCATCGGACCGCACTGCGCATGCGTCCAACCAGAAACGTCTACACTGTTCAACGCGCTCGTTCATGACTCGCGCATGCTCCTTTGTCTCATTTACTGAATACTAAGTATCGTCAGAAAGTTGCGCATGCGTAGAAAAATTGTGGTCTGTGAACGCGCAAAATGCTGACGTACAGTGCGGGTGGGTTGGGTCTCTACGATGAGAGCAAAAAAATAGGAAGTAGATGCGGGGAGGTGTTTAACAATAAACGGTACGCATATATTTTTATGTTTATCATGAAAATAACCCAACAATTGTGTAAAAGGACTTAGCGACTGCATTGCAGTGCTAAATAGAAAAGTAAAAAAGTTTTAAAATGTAGCAAACTTTACCTTGCCTTTAACAAACAATATCTCATAGAAAGTTATTTTTATATGTATTTGTTATACAACAAAAAATCTGTTATATGATACTTTCACATAAATTAATGTGTATTTGTATTTCTAGAAGTCATGATATGCTTTTATCTCATGTTTTTTTTTTTACATATGATTATTAATGCTAAAATTGGTACATATATCTTTGCACATACTTGTGTGTATATATATATATATATATATATATATATATATATATATATATATACAGTATATATATATATGTGTGTGTGTGTGTGTAATGTCAGAAATCTTTTGCAAACATATTTACATGTCCCTAAATTCCTTTTTTTGTTCTAAACAATGTTGTCTTTCATATCTCTGTGTTTATTTATACCACTATATGTATATAGTGTACATTTATTATTATTCTGAGCAGGAATTATTGCGAATATAACACGTAATCAGGGTATCATATGTATTTATTTGCAATCAATGTATATTTTAAGAGCTGGGCCAGTTTTCTCTCTGTACCAGTGAAATCCCTCCTGATTGCAATCTAGTTTTAAAAAATACCCCTACACAGGTATTATAATTGGGCTGGCATATAAGATGACATTTCTTATTGAAAAAGAAATTCAAGAGAAGGAAGAAATACACTGAAAATAGCATGTCAGTAAAGAAGTGATTTTAATTTCTGCTGTATCTGATTAATGACAGTTTAATGTTAGGTGGGCTATCCCTTTGAGCTTTAAAAGTCACTTGCTATGTGAGCACCAAACAAACTAAAGTCCACGTTGTAGGATATTATTATTATCTTGCTGTGATAGCTGTTCAAATATAAAATACGTGAACAAGAATAATCCTACTCACTCACCCAGCTGTCCGTTAGCTCCCGGTATTGCTGCCAAGAATCTCAGCGTCGGAGTCGGCCCGTCCACAGGGGGTACTCTTTGATGAAGCAATCCCTTCGCCGGTCAAACCGGAACCTTTAGCGTGCCTCCTATCCGGTACCTTTTCCCTCCTAGGTCCTCTCCTCATACCGCTGTTCGGCGTCTGACGTACCCGGTGAGCACTTGACAGCTGACCACACCTCTCCTCTTAGTTCTTGCTTTCTCAGGTGTGTAATGGTGAGTGCGTTCACAAGGTTTAGGCTGTGCTGTGTGATCCTCCATGCCTGCTCGATCTCCTTGCAATCAATTGACAATGTGTAATTGTGTAAGCGGCACCGGAGACTGAATGCACTTAAAAACAGCAGCTTTATTCAGACATGTGGATCTTAAACAAAGCATTTACTGGGTGACAATATGTGCCATAGAATTATACTCCATGAACTATTGCTGACGCGTTTCAGCCCTTGTGGCCGTAGTCGTAGCTACAGTTCACAATCACCAATACCTTAATATACACCTGTGCTTGTTTGTGATTGGATAAAAACATTACCTTGGGCGTAATCTTATAATTGGCAACAAAACAACTGTGTTTAGCTTAGCAATTATTCTTAGCTCATACACAAAGCATTTAGCTGTGAAACACTGTTTAAAAGTTAACATATAACATTTTACATTTTACATTTTGAGTGAACATTCGAAAGGTGCTATAACATTTGCAGTTCATAATATATTTTATAGTAGCCTTTTATCCTAAATACGAAAACTAGAAATATGAAATACATATATGCTAGTTATTACTAATATGTTATATTATATTTCCTTTATATTATATTTCCTTTATATGTTCTCTTCCAAAGGGAAGAGAACAGGCAAAAAAGGAAATAAAAATAAAACCAAGAGAGTCTCATTTAATGAAAGTGAGGCTGAGTCCTCAGGGGATTGTTCCACCTCGGGGGAGGAAGAGACGGTCATAGATAGGGGGGATTCAGCATCCACCATGAGCATAACAGAAAATAAAATTAGATCAGAGCCTGTAAAAGAACAGGACAATTTGGAGCTAGCACAGGTTTTTTCCAGGGTCTCAGGCGCACCAGAAGGGGGGGGGGGGGGAAAGATACAAAAGGAAGGGGGATTTTTGAAGGAAGAACCTCCACGGCCCCCGAGGAGGGGCAGATCAGGTACGAAATACGTGTAAATTCTGTGATCAACCTGTCGGCGTACACTTTGAATGATTTGGAAATCAAGGTTTTAAACTATGGACTCAGCTTTGTTCCGGCTGATAGCTTTAATCTATTCCAAACCATAGTGGACGTCAACAGGTTGATTAGAAACCTTACCATTAAGAAATATTTTGCTAAGAACAGAGAAGCTGACAGGGATCTTGCACAAGTTTTTGCAGATAGGGCCATATCGCACACGACCGCACCGTTGACATTTCAGGAGGTTTTTGATTTGGAGCCACTAGAGAGATTGGACAGTGAAAATGTTTATACTCCTGACATATTAAACATACAGGAGGGTCCTTCTCTCTCAAGTGGCTCAAAGTTTTATCCAATACACAGTAGAGGTGTGGTTTTGGAACAATTCCAACAAAGGGTAGAAAATGATCTCACAAGAGCTTATACAGCAAACTTGAACAAACACCAGAACCTCAGCAAACAAGAATCTCTAGCCCTTAGAGAACCATAATCTTGTGATAAGAGCGTCAGACAAGGGAGGGTCTGTGGTTGTCATGGATCGGGCCTTCTTTTTAAGAGAAACAACACGGCAACTATCAGACCCTTCACAATATACCAGTCTTACTAGTGATCCCACCAACAGATTTAAACATGAACTTTCACATTTGATAGATGACGGAAAAGAAGCAGGTATTTTAGATGAAAAGACCTGTAGTTTTCTATCTGTGGAATCTCCTGTTATGCCCATATTCAATTTTTTCCCGAAAGTTCACAAATCCCTTTCTGATGTGAAGGGTCATCCAATCATTAGTGGCATTGGCTCAATTTTGGAGCCAATGTCTAGTGATGTTGCGAACCTAAAAATTTCGGTTCGCGAACGGCGGACTCAAACTTCCACTATTGTTCGCAAACCGCCATTGACTTCAATAGGCAGGCGAACTTTAAAACCCACAAGGACTGTTTCTGGCCACAATAGTGATGGAAAAGTTGTTTCAAGGGTACTAACACCTTATTAGAAGCTATGTAAGTATATTTGGCAGACAGAAGCATATACTAATATGCCATGAAAGAGTGGACTTAAGTGGTTGGATGTGCACCAAAATATCTTTTGTTGTTTTGTAATTATTTTGGTCACTTTGGTAGCACTCCCACAATATGTGTGTTAAGTTTAAACAGTCCTTTTGTGGTGTGCGTAACCAAAAAACCCCTCTGTTGTATTTCTTAAATAGGGAGCTGACCAAATCCCTCCCCTTTGGTTACTGCACGCCACCCAGCCCAGGTGTGTTCCTGATAAATATACTCAATAAGCTAGAAAGCTTCACACTGTGTAGACATGACTTGCTGCAGTGTGGAAACTGATTAGTATAGGACCGGTCTGATGTGGGACACCTTGTAAGTGGTAGACTGGCTTAGCAGAATATGATCATATTGTGTGACTAAGATCCCATTTCATTTAAAGGCATTTTTTAAAAAGCAAAAAAAAAATAAAAAATAAAAAATTTTTGCAGCATAAATATAAGTCAATACTATTGCAAGATGTTAATCTCAATTTTATTTGAACTATGTAAATATATTTAGCAGTTAGAAGTATATTTGTTTTTGCAGCACAAATATAAGCTCATATTATTGCGAGATGTTTATCCCAATCTTATTAGAAGCTATGTAAGTATATTTGGCAGACAGAAGCATATACTAATATGCCATGAAAGAGTGGACTTAAGTGGTTGGATGTGCACCAAAATATCTTTTGTTGTTTTGTAATTATTTTGGTCACTTTGGTAGCACTCCCACAATATGTGTGTTAAGTTTAAACAGTCCTTTTGTGGTGTGCGTAACCAAAAAACCCCTCTGTTGTATTTCTTAAATAGGGAGCTGACCAAATCCCTCCCCTTTGGTTACTGCACGCCACCCAGCCCAGGTGTGTTCCTGATAAATATACTCAATAAGCTAGAAAGCTTCACACTGTGTAGACATGACTTGCTGCAGTGTGGAAACTGGTTAGTATAGGACCGGTCTGATGTGGGACACCTTGTAAGTGGTAGACTGGCTTAGCAGAATATGATCATATTGTGTGACTAAGATCCCATTTCATTTAAAGGCATTTTTTAAAAAGCAAAAAAAAAAATTTTGCAGCATAAATATAAGTCAATACTATTGCAAGATGTTAATCTCAATTTTATTTGAACTATGTAAATATATTTAGCAGATAGAAGTATATTTGTTTTTGCAGCACAAATATAAGCTCATATTATTGCGAGATGTTTATCCCAATCTTATTAGAAGCTATGTAAGTATATTTGGCAGACAGAAGCATATACTAATATGCCATGAAAGAGTGGACTTAAGTGGTTGGATGTGCACCAAAATATCTTTTGTTGTTTTGTAATTATTTTGGTCACTTTGGTAGCACTCCCACAATATGTGTGTTAAGTTTAAACAGTCCTTTTGTGGTGTGCGTAACCAAAAAACCCCTCTGTTGTATTTCTTAAATAGGGAGCTGACCAAATCCCTCCCCTTTGGTTACTGCACGCCACCCAGCCCAGGTGTGTTCCTGATAAATATACTCAATAAGCTAGAAAGCTAAACACTGTGTAGACATGACTTGCTGCAGTGTGGAAACTGGTTAGTATAGGACCGGTCTGATGTGGGACACCTTGTAAGTGGTAGACTGGCTTAGCAGAATATGATCATATTGTGTGACTAAGATCCCATTTCATTTAAAGGCATTTTTTAAAAAGCAAAAAAAAAAAAAAATTTTTTTTTGCAGCATAAATATAAGTCAATACTATTGCAAGATGTTAATATCAATTTTATTTGAACTATGTAAATATATTTAGCAGATAGAAGTATATTTGTTTTTGCAGCACAAATATAAGCTCATATTATTGTGAGATGTTTATCCCAATCTTATTAGAAGCTATGTAAGTATATTTGGCAGACAGAAGCATATACTAATATGCCATGAAAGAGTGGACTTAAGTGGTTGGATGTGCACCAAAATATCTTTTGTTGTTTACTAACACCTGGACTGTGGCATGCTGGAGGGGGATCCATGTCAAAACTCCCATGGAAAATTACATAGTTGATGCAGAGTCTGCTTTTAACCCCTAAAGGGCCTAAATCACCTAACATTAATAAATTGTTTGCAATAACGATGGATAATGAAATTAGATTAAACTTGCAATTAGCAAACTAATGTAAAAGTTTTTTTGTTTTTTTTTTAAATAATGTTAAACCAACAGGTATGAGTGGTTGCACAGAGCAATTAATCACAGTATATGCTTGCTGTTGGCCTGGCACACGGGCCTGATGGTAAATGAAATTAGAGTAAACTTGCAATTAGCAAACTAATGCAAAAGTTTTTTTTATTTTAATTTAAAATAATGTTACACCACCAGATATGAGTGGTTGCGCAGAGCAATTAATAACAGTATATGCTTGCTGTAGGCCTGGCACACAGGCCTGATGGAAAATAAAATTAGATTAAACTTGCAATTAGCAAACTAATGTAAACGTTTTTTTTCTTTTTTTTAAATAATGTTAAACAAACAGGTATGAGTGGTTGCACAGAGCAATTAATCACAGTATATGCTTGCTGTTGGCCTGGCACACAGGCCTGATGGTAAATGAAATTAGATTAAACTTGCAATTAGCAAACTAATGTAAATGGGTTTTTTTTTTTTTTTTTTTTTTAATTTAAAATAATGTAAAACCACCAGATATGAGTGGTGGCAGTGAGCAATTTGGCACAATATATGCTGTGAGGCTCACACACAGGCTGGTGGCAGGCAGGCAAATGCAAAAAAAAAAAAACGACTGGAGTTCTAGCACTATGCAAAAAAATATAAAAAAAATTTAGCCCTGAAAAGGGCTTTTTGGGGTGCTGTCCTTTCAGCAGAGATCAGATGAGTCCTTCAGGACTTTAGTGGAGACTGAATAGACTAGCCTAGCTATGAATTTCCATATAAAATCAGGAGCTGCAACAATAAACCTCCTCTCTCTTCAAAAGCTGCTTCACAATGATTCTAAAATGGCTGCTGCCCGGGACCTGGGAGGGTCTGGAAGGGAGTGTCTGCTGCTGATTGGCTGTAATGTGTCTGCAGACTGTGAGATACAGGGTCAAAGTTTACTCAATGATGACTAATAGGGGGCGGATCGAACATCGCATATGTTCGCCCGCGGCGGCGAACGCGAACAAACTATGTTCGCAGGGAACCGTTCGCTGGCGAACAGTTCGGGACATCACTACCAATGTCACAGTGGTTAGATGCAATTTTGCAACCATCAGTTCAAAATTTACAGAGCTATTTAAGGGATACAAAGCAACTTTTGTTAGAAATGGAAGCCCTCAATTGGCAGGAAGGGTACAGCTGGTTGACTATTGATGTCACCTCGCTCTACTCCAGTATACCCCATGATAAAGGTCTGGAAGCAATTTCTTTTTTCTTAAGGAGGTTAACAAACTATACACCGTTATTCTGTCAGTACATCCTCAGAGTCACCGAGTTCCTATTAACTCATAATTTCTTTGTCTTCGAGGGGGTTCATTACCTCCAGAGATGTGGGACAGCTATGGGGGCGAAATATGCGCCCTCATATGCCAACCTATTTATGGGTTGGTTTGAGCTGTCCCACATCTATGGATGTGATGGCCCTTGGAATACGAAGATTAAATACTATCGAAGATATATAGACGATCTTCTGATCATCTGAGAAGGAGAAGAATTGGAGGCTCAGGGGTTTGTGACTGACTTGAATAACAATACAGCAGGTATAAAGTTTACTTATGAATTTGGTTATGCGCAAATCAATTTTTTGGATGTAACATTGACAGGGATACAGGGCAAGGTACAAACTAAAGTGTATAGGAAACCTATTTCCGGAAATACGCTATTACATGCGAAGAGCAGTCACCCTAAAAGAGTATTCTTTTCAGTAATGAAGGGTCAATTTGTACGACTCAAAAGGAATTGTTCTACTCAGATAGAGTATGTTAAACAGGCCCAGGATTTGGAGGAAAGACTGTGTAAGAGGGGGCTACAATAGGAAAGAAGTAGCAAGGATTAAAAATCTAGTTTCTTTAACAGATAGAAAGGAATTTCTGACTGTCACTAGAGATAACCACAAAAATAAAGCTTTTGAAGGTGTTACCTTTGTTACCCGCTATAGTTCACAATATCACGAGGTTTGCAATATTATACGCAAACACTTTCATATGTTGAAAGCGGATGATGATTTAATGAACATAGTAAAGAAAGGTTGTAGATACGCCTTCAAAAAGGGTTTGACAATAGGCAACATGGTAGCTCCAACACAGTTACCTTTAAAACAAGCATCTAGCTCATCATGGCTTAGATTTAATGGAGTATATAGATGCAGTCATATATCATGCATAGCTTGTGGTCATCTACAACTCAATCATGAGGGTTTTTCAAGCACAGTAACTGGGGAAAATTTTAGGCATTATTCATGTTTAAACTGCAGAAGTACATATGTAGTCTATCTTTTAACATGTAAACTATGTGGAGTGCAATACACTGGTCTTACCACCAGGGAGGCTCGTGACAGGATCAGGGAACACATTACAAACATAAAAGCAGGTAAACCAGTGTATTGCACTCCACATAGTTTACATGTTAAAAGATAGACTACATATGTACTTCTGCAGTTTGAACATTTAGCTCTGCTTCTTAGCAAAGAGATCACACTACAAAAGGATCAAATACATAAGGATATTTGAGTTATTTCAGAAAGGTGGTAGACCTGAACTGTGAATTAGTTTCACTACAGAAATTGAATAGTTAAAGGTGGTAGACCTGAACTGTGAATTAGTTTCACTACAGAAATTGAATAGTTAAAGGTTTGAGTTAATTTACATTCTTTTGTATTCTGGTTTTTAGTATTGCAATTAGATAACAATTAGATTGTTTGCATAGGTGAGCAATTAGGAGGGACCCCACCCTATCTTTCTGAGGGTATTTAAAGAGATCTGTTTAGCTCTGCTAAACATTTAGCTCTGCTTCTTAGCAAAGAGATCACACTACAAAAGGATCAAATACATAAGGATATTTGAGTTATTTCAGGAGTTATTCAGGGTTATTCAGTAGTAAATAATACTTATATTTTTCTTATTGTTAAAGTGTTGCATAGTTTAAAATGTCTCAGATACAGTGCAATGGGTGTTTTGCACTTTTTAATCGTTCTACTTTTTGGAGATTTAGGGGCTGTCCTGTTTGTAAGCAGTTTTCCCTGTTAAGGGAGGAAATAGCTAAACTTCAAGCTAAGGTAAGTAACATACCGGTTACCTCTACAATGCTGCCTCAGAAAGAAGCCCCTCTACCCCAGAGATCAGCAAGGAGAGGCAGATGGATCACTGTAGGCTCTGGAAGAATTAGAACAGTAGACCAGAAGCATTGCCCACAACCTCTGCCATTGCAAAACTCCTATGCTGCTCTTGCCGAATACACTTGTGATGAGGAGATTGCTGTTTCTGAGCCCTCTGAAGCTGTAACAGGTAATTTAAATCTATTGGCACCTGATTCTCCAGGTAACATAACACAGGAAAGAACTGCAGATGTGTTTTTGAGAAAAAGACTGTTAGTGGGTGACTCTATTTTGAGGAATGTGTATTTAGGTGAAAGTAAAGGAGAAACAAGGGAGGTTAGATGTCTTCCAGGAGCTACTGCTCACAGGGATAGGAATCGTATTTTGAGAATTGTTAAGGCAGCAGGAAAGGGAAGAGAGTTGGATGTGATTGTTCATTTAGGAACAAATGATCTGGCTAGTAATCATGTTGCTGCTGTTCAGAAAGTGTTTTGTGACCTAGGTAATCATTTAGAGACTGTGGCATCAACTCTATCATTTTCTGCTATTTTACCTGTGTATGACCAGGAAGCAGGAAAGATGGAGCGGATAACAACATTTAATTCTTGGTTAGATAAGTGGTGCAGGGAACGAGGATTTGGTTTTATTGGCCATTATAGCTCTGCTTGGAAAGATACTAGGTTATTTAGGAGAGATGGCTTGCATTTGGATGCTAAAGGAACAGAGTATCTGGGAGAGGAGTTCAAATACTTTATTAGAAATCATTTAAACTAATAAAGGGGGGTAGCATTAATATATCCACCTGCCCCCCACAGCATGCCAAAACTGTTAGTCCAAGTAACAATTCTAGAAATTCTAGTAGAAAAATTCTTCGTGCCATGAGCACAAATGCTCGCAGCTTAGGAAATAAATTACCTGAACTCATTTCAATAATGACTAGGGACAACTTGGATTTAGTAGCTATAACAGAAACATGGTACAATGATTTGCATGACTGGGACATAGTCATACCTGGATACAGGTTATTTAAAAAGAACAGAGTAGGAAAGAAAGGTGGAGGAGTTGCTTTGTATGTAAATGAAAATATAAAGGTTACTGAAATTGTAGGAACAAATGATGAGGTGGAAAGTATTTGGGTGACTTTGGAAATTGGAGATAAAAATGTTTTTAGAATAGGGGTTGTATATAGGCCTCCATTGCAGGATGAAAAACTGGACAATCTGTTATTAGATGAAATAACCAAAATGACCATGAAGGGTAAGGTTATAGTACTGGGGGACTTTAATTTGCCAGATATAGACTGGAAGATTCCTTCTGCTAGATCGGCTAGAAGCAGGTATATTCTTGAATCTCTGCTAGGGGAATCACTTGAACAATTAGTCAAGGAACCAACTCGTAAGGAAGCTATATTAGATCTAATACTTACAAACAGTGATACAGTTTCAGATGTGTCTGTAGGTGAGAACTTAGGATCCAGTGATCATCAATCTGTTTGGTTTAGTATTCATGTTCAGGAACTGTACACCCAGACTAAAACAAAAGTTTTAGACTTTAGGACGGCAGATTTTTCATTAATGGGAGAATACCTAAAAAACTATTTAAAGGGGAAAAATCTTATTACAGGGGTTCAAGAACAGTGGGAATTTGTGAAAGGTGCCATTTTAGATGCAACCGCACACTGTATTAGACATGTCTGTAAAAGTAAAAGAAAGCGGAAACCAATTTGGTTTTCCAAAGAAGTAGCACATGCTGTAAAGACAAAAAAGATAGCTTATAAAAATTACAGACACACACAAGCAGATGATGATATGAAAATATGGAGACTCCAACAAAAAAAGACTAAGCAGTTAATTAGGAAGGTTAAAGCTCATGCAGAAGAGAAGATAGCACAGTCAGTAAAACATGGGGACAAAACCTTCTTTAGATATATCAGTGAAAGAAGAAAAAATAAGGTAGGAATAGTAAAATTGAAATCAGTTGATGGTAGAATAATAGAAGGAGATAAGCAGATTGCAGACTGTCTCAATGATTACTTCTGTTCTGTTTTCACTAAAGATTGTGAAGATACAATGTCTACATTAAGGGATGCTATGCAAAATAGAAACAAGCTTAACAGTAATCTTTTTACAGAGGATGAGGTTTTGTTAGCATTATCAAAAATAAATGTTACAAAGGCAGTGGGTCCTGATAATATTCATCCAAGGGTTTTAAAAGAACTTCGTTCAGTGCTAACTGTCCCATTAACTGATCTGTTTAATCAGTCACTATTAACAGGAGCTGTCCCAGATGATTGGAGAATAGCAAATGTAATACCTCTTCATAAAAAGGGCAGTAGAGAAGAATCTGGCAACTACAGGCCAGTTAGTTTAACTTCAGTAGTAGGGAAATTAATGGAAAGCCTCTTAAAGGAAAGAATTATGACTTACATAAAGACAAACAATTTAGAGGACCAAAATCAGCATGGTTTTACTTCAGGGAGATCATGTCAGACTAATCTAATTGACTTCTTTGATTATGTAACAAAAGTATTAGACAAGGGAGGAGCAGTTGATGTAGCATATCTAGATTTCAGCAAAGCATTTGACACCGTCCCACACAATAAACTTATTCACAAACTATATCTCCTTGGTCTAGATTCAAAAATTGTGAACTGGGTGGAATGCTGGCTTAAGGACAGAAAACAAAGTGTCTTAGTAAATGGAGTTCATTCAGCAGAGGGGGCTGTTACTAGTGGTGTTCCTCAGGGGTCAGTTCTGGGGCCTGTTTTGTTTAACATATTTATCTGCGATATCAGCAAAGGGCTACAGGGGAAAGTATGTCTCTTTGCAGATGATACAAAAATTTGCAACAGAGTGGATGTTCCAGGGGGGGTAGACAAAATGAGAAGTGATATACAACAATTGGAGGATTGGACAAACGACTGGGATCTAAAGTTTAACACAGCAAAGTGTAAAATAATGCATTTAGGGAAGAAAAATCCAAATGTTAATTACAGACTCAATGACACTTTACTGACTGTTACAGACGAGGAACAGGACTTGGGAATTATTATTTCAGATGATTTAAAACTTAGTAAACAATGTAGTAAGGCAGCGAGTAAGGCTAGCAGAATGCTTGGATGTATTGGTAGAGGTATTTGCAGCAGAAATAGTAAGGTTCTTATGCCACTTTATAGATCATTAGTTAGGCCTCATCTTGAGTATTGTGTGCAGTTCTGGAGGCCATATCTTCAGAAGGATATTAACAAACTTGAATCTGTGCAAAGGAGGGCTACCAAAATGGTACATGGTCTAAAAAATAAAACTTACCAGGATAGGCTCAATGACCTAAATATGTATAGCTTAGAGGAGAGAAGGGAAAGAGGTGATATGATAGCAACTTTCAAGTACATTAAAGGGTTTAGTAAAACTGAGGCTGTGGGTATTTTACATAAAATGGAAAATTCAAGAACAAGGGGTCATGAGCTCAAGCTAAAGGGTAGTAGATTCAGGAGTAATTTGAGGAAGCACTTCTTTACAGAAAGAGTAATTGATTTATGGAATAAACTTCCTCAAGAGGTAGTAGCAACAAACACTGTGGGGGACTTTAAAAATGCATGGGACAAGCATAGGGCTATCCTACGAACTAGATAAGTTTATACTGTTAGGTAAGGTGGGGCAGACTTGCTGGGCCTATGGCTCTTATCTGCCGTCAATATCTATGTTTCTATGTTTCTATGTTTCTATGTAAACTCACGACTCCTCTAGTACAACATTTTAAAAATCTTCACAATAAAAGTGTATCCTCTTTGGAATGGACTATCATTGAGCAAGTAAAGAGCAAGAAGAGAGGAGGTAATAGGGATAGCCTTTTAGCTAAGAGGGAGGTTTTCTGGATACATCGATTAAAAACTAGAATTCCCACAGGGTTAAATTCTAAATATGACATAATTAATTTTTGGGAATAGTCGATGTATCCAGAGAATCCTTCTCTCTCCACTATTTTCATAGCTTTAGCAGCTTTTGTAGCTTTTCATAGCTTTTGGTATATACTCTTTACAGTCCCCAAGGATCTGGTGTACAGGTTTTTACATGTTTACATCTTTATATATATATATGTATAAAATCATGTATGTATATGCATATATTTATCCATAGCGAGTGTACATAAGAAAGGAATTCTAATAAACCAAGTGAGCCCAAGGTTTTAGAAATACACAAAAGTGAAATATAAAGGAAATATAATATAACATATTAGTAATAACTAGCATATATGTATTTCATATTTCTAGTTTTCGTATTTAGGATAAAAGGCTACTATAAAATATATTATGAACTGCAAATGTTATAGCACCTTTCGAATGTTCACTCAAAATGTAAAATGTAAAATGTTATATGTTAACTTTTAAACAGTGTTTCACAGCTAAATGCTTTGTGTATGAACTAAGAATAATTGCTAAGCTAAACACAGTTGTTTTGTTGCCAATTATAGGATTACGCCCAAGGTAATGTTTTTATCCAATCACGAACAAGCACAGGTGTATATTAAGGTATTGGTGATTGTGAACTGTAGCTACGACTACGGCCACAAGGGCTGAAACGCGTCAGCAATAGTTCATGGAGTATAATTCTATGGCACATATTGTCACCCAGTAAATGCTTTGTTTAAGATCCACATGTCTGAATAAAGCTGCTGTTTTTAAGTGCATTCAGTCTCCGGTGCCGCTTATTACACATTGTCAATTGATATCCCTTTGAGCTATCAGTTTAAGATTTTATTGAATCAAACATCAATTTGAATTTTAAAATCTTTGTCTAAAATATTACACTGTGTGTCCTAATGTCAGCATCAATGTTTATCTTTAATATTCATTTCACATATACATACTTTAAAAGTATAATACACAATGTAACAAATGGCACTTACAAGTTCTGATGAGTGATCAATGACACAAGTATCGAGCAATTTGATTTGTTAGTGATAGTTTAAAATGCATATTTGAATCAGATTGGCTGATGTCATAAATCATGTGATTATGCATATTCCAATCAAAAAAGTTTCAAAAATGTACTAGTGTGTGGGTTGTTTAAGAGTTTGCGTCATAATTGGTGCAAAAAGTGTTGTGTCAAATTTGGTGTGAAGTGGAGAGTGGGACTTGTATTACATGGCTTAAACATGGTGCAAATAGATTTTTTCCAAAAAAATAAAAAGGAAGTTAGCTATATTATGTATTTATTTAATTTTTATCTCTATATTTATTAGTGCAACAAGTTTGGGGCAAAACTTTGCAACAAATTTGGAGAAATAATATTGTCCCCTTGCTTTGTAATGAGAAACAAAGTTGTAACATAATCCATAAGTAGTAATGTGTTTTTCAATTTTATCCCTATATCTACTCGTGCACCAAATGTGGAGCAATAATATTGTTTGATTTAGAAAGGGTATACAATTTTAATAAAGTTTCTAATTTACTTTTATTATGTAATATACTTCATTCTCTTGCAGCATCGAACATAAGCTTTCTATGTTTTCATACTCCCTGTCAGGGTGCCAGGAATCAGAAAAATAATCACACCTTTATTAATAGCAAAAAATAATAAAAAGTCCACAAGTCAAATAACAAGCCAGGAGTCAAAACCAGAGCTGGTAGTCAGACGAGCCGAGTCAGGAGCCAAAGCGAATAGTCAGACGAGCCGGAATCAGCAACAAGGAAAACAGCAGAGTCAGGAACAAGCCAGGGATCAGGAACCAGGAAGGACATCAGGCAGCCAGGTAATACACAGGAACTCTCACAAACAGGTCTGAGACAACGCAAAGGCAAAGCATACTGAACAGAGGCCCTTTAAATAATAAGTGATGACATCACAATTCTGAGACTGCATCCTGTCTCACACAGATGATGCACACCAGTCTGGCCATAAAAGGAAGTGCAGGAAATGAGAAGCATCCCCCACAATGTACCATAGTAAGGAAGAGAGGTGAGTAAAATGGCTGCCAGCAGCACATGGCAAACAAAACAGGGAAAAACCCTGACAGTACCCTCCCCTCAATTACCCCTCCCCCGCAGGAGGACAAAAGGCTTATTGGGGAAACGGGCATGGAAGGCACAGAGGAGGGCGGGAGCATGAACATCAGAGGAGGGAACCCAAGAACGCTCCTCTGGACCGTAGCCCCTCCAGTGAACCAAATACTGTACATGGCCCCTGGACATACGAGAGTCAATAATGCTGCTGACATCATACTCCTCATGGTTGTCAACAAAGATAGGACAGGAACGAGGCAACACAATGGTAAACCGATTACAAACCAATGGTTTCAAGAGGGAGACATGAAAAACATTGGAGATGCGCATAGCAGGAGGAAGGTCAAGAGCGTAGGCCACAGGATTAACCCGTCGGAGTATTCGAAAAGGACCAACATAACGGGGAGCTAATTTATTGGAAGACACACGAAGGTTCAAGTTGCGGGAGGACAGACAAACTCTCTCACCAACCTGGTAGGAAGGCGCGGGCAGACGCCTATGATCAGCCTGGAATTTTTGGCGCTGCATAGAACGATGAAGGCAATCCTGAATCTGCACCCACGTGGAACGGAGTTGCCGGAGATGCTCCTCCAAAGCTGGAATACCCTGAGACATGAACGGGCAACAAGGAAGGTTGAAACCCATAATTCGCCATGAACGGGGATAATTTAAAGGAAGCATTAATAGCACTATTATGAGCAAACTCTGCCCAAGGTAACAGTTCAGACCAATTATTGTGGTGATCTGAGACATAGCAATGGAGGAACTGTTCCAGAGCTTGATTAGACCGTTCCGCAGCCCCATTGGATTGAGGGTGATATGCCGAGGAGAAGGAAAGCTGGATCCCCATTTGAGCATAAAAGGAACGCCAAAATCTGGAGACAAACTGGCTACCCCGCTCTGACACTATCTCCTTGGGTAACCCATGTAAACGGAAGACTCCCGGGCAAAAAACATAATTTATGCTTACCTGATAAATTTATTTCTCTTGTGGTGTATCCAGTCCATGGATCATCCATTACTTGTGGGATATTCTCCTTCCCAACAGGAAGTTGCAAGAGGATCACCCACAGCAGAGCTGTCTATATAGCTCCTCGCCTAACTGCCATATCCAGTCATTCGACCGAAGACAAGCAAGAGAAAGGAGAAACCATAGGGTGCAGTGGTGACTGTAGTTTAAAGTTAAAAAATACCTGCCTTAAAATGACAGGGCGGGCCGTGGACTGGATACACCACAAGAGAAATAAATTTATCAGGTAAGCATAAATTATGTTTTCTCTTGTAAGGTGTATCCAGTCCACGGATCATCCATTACTTGTGGGATACCAATACCAAAGCTAAAGTACACGGATGAAGGGAGGGACAAGGCAGGTACTTAAACGGAAGGTACCACTGCCTGTAAAACCTTTCTCCCAAAAATAGCCTCTGAAGAAGCAAAAGTATCAAATTTATAGAATTTTGAAAAAGTATGAAGCGAAGACCAAGTCGCCGCCTTGCAAATCTGTTCAACAGAAGCCTCATTTTTAAAGGCCCATGTGGAAGCCACAGCTCTAGTAGAATGAGCTGTAATCCTTTCAGGAGGCTGCTGGCCAGCAGTCTCATAAGCTAAGCGTATTATACTTCTTAGCCAAAGCGAAAGAGAAGTTGCCGAAGCCTTTAGGCCTTTCCTCTGTCCAGAGTAGATAACAAACAAAGCAGATGTTTGACGAAAATCTTTAGTAGCTTGTAAGTAATACTTTAAAGCACGAACCACGTCAAGATTGTGTAATAGACGTTCCTTCTTTGAAGAAGGATTAGGACACAATGACGGAACAACAATCTCCTGATTGATATTCTTATTAGATACCACCTTAGGTAAAAACCCAGGTTTGGGACGCAAAACTACCTTATCTGCATGGAAAATCAGATAAGGGGAATCACATTGTAAGGCAGATAACTCAGAAACTCTACGAGCCGAGGAAATAGCTACCAAAAACAGAACTTTCCAAGATAAAAGCTTGATATCTATGGAATGAAGAGGTTCAAACTGAACCCCTTGAAGAACCTTAAGAACCACATTTAAACTCCATGGCGGAGCAACTGGTTTAAACACAGGCTTGATTCTAACTAAAGCCTGACAAAATGCCTGAACGTCTGGAACATCCGCCAGACGCTTGTGCAAAAGAATAGACAGAGCAGAAATCTGTCCCTTTAAGGAACTAGCTGACAATCCTTTTTCCAATCCCTCTTGGAGAAAAGATAATATCCTGGGAATCCTGACTTTCCTCCATGAGTAACCCTTGGATTCACACCAATAAAGATATTTACGCCATATCTTATGATAGATTTTCCTGGTGACAGGCTTTCGTGCCTGAATTAAGGTATCAATGACTGACTCGGAGAAGCCACGGTTTGATAAAATCAAGCGTTCAATCTCCAGGCAGTCAGTCTCAGAGAAATTAGATTTGGATGGTTGAAAGGACCCTGAAGTAGAAGGTCCTGTCTCAGAGGCAGAGTCCATGGTGGAAAGGATGAAATGTCCACCAGATCTGCATACCAAGTCCTGCGTGGCCACGCAGGCTCTATCAAGATCACTGATGCTCTCTCCTGCTTGATTTTGGCAATCAGACGAGGGAGCAGAGGAAACGGTGGAAAAACATAAGCCAGGTTGAAGGACCAAGATGCTGCTAGAGCATCTATCAGCGTCACCTTGGGATCCCTGGACCTGGATCCGTAACAAGGAAGTTTGGCGCTCTGGCGAGACGCCATGAGATCCAGTTCTGGTTTGCCCCAACGATGAATCAATTGTGCAAACACCTCCGGATGGAGTTCCCACTCCCCCGGATGAAAAGTCTGACGACTTAGAAAATCCGCCTCCCAGTTCTCTACACCTGGGATATGGATAGCTGATAGGTGGCAAGAGTAAATCTCTGCCCAGCGAATTATCTTTGAGACTTCCAACATCGCTAGGGAACTCCTTGTTCCCCCTTGATGGTTGATGTAAGCCACAGTCGTGATGTTGTCCGACTGAAATCTGATGAACCTCATTGTCGCTAGCTGAGGCCAAGCTTGAAGAGCATTGAATATCGCTCTTAGTTCCAGAATGTTTATCGGAAGGAGTGTCTCCTCCTGAGTCCACGATCCCTGAGCCTTCAGGGAGTTCCAGACTGCCCCCCAGCCTAGAAGGCTGGCATCTGTCGTTACAATTGTCCAATCTGGCCTGCGAAAGGTCATACCTTTGGACAGATGGACCCGAGATAGCCACCAGAGAAGAGAATCCCTGGTCTCTTGATCCAGATTTAGTAGAGGGGACAAATCTGTGTAATCCCCATTCCACTGACTGAGCATGCAGAGTTGCAGCGGTCTGAGATGTAGGTGGGCAAACGGCACTATGTCCATTGCCGCTACCATTAAGTCGATTACTTCCATACACTGAGCCACCAAAGGGCGAGAAGTGGAATAAAGAACACGGCAGGAATTTAGAAGTTTTGATAACCTGGACTCTGTCAGGTAAATCCTCATTTCTACAGAATCTATTAGAGTTCCCAGATAGGAGATTCTTGTGAGAGGGGATAGAGAACTCTTTTCTTCGTTCACTTTCCACCCATGCGACCTCAGAAATGCCAGAACTATGTCTGTATGAGACTTGGCAATTTGGAAATTTGACGCCTGTATCAGAATGTCGTCTAAATAAGGGGCCACTGCTATGCCCTGCGGCCTTAGGACCGCCAGAAGCGACCCCAGAACCTTCGTAAAGATTCTTGGGGCTGTAGCTAACCCAAAGGGAAGAGCTACAAACTGGTAATGCCTGTCTAGGAAGGCGAACCTGAGAAACCGATGATGATCTTTGTGTATCGGAATGTGAAGATAAGCATCCTTTAAATCCACTGTAGTCATGTATTGACCCTCCTGGACCATAGGTAGGATGGTACGAATAGTCTCCATCTTGAATGATGGGACCCTGAGGAATTTGTTTAAGATCTTGAGATCTAAGATTGGTCTGAAGGTTCCCACTTTTTTGGGAACCACAAACAGATTTGAATAAAATCCCTGTCCCTGTTCCTCCTTTGGAACTGTATGGATAACTCCCATAACTAGGAGTTCTTGAACACAGTGTAAAAATGCCTCTCTCTTTATCTGGTTTGCAGATAATTGTGAAAGGTGAAATCTCCCTTTTGGAGGAGAAGCTCTGAAATCCAGAAGATATCCCTGGGATACAATTTCCAACACCCAGGGATCCTGGACATCTCTTGCCCAATCCTGGGTGAAGAGCGAAAGTCTACCCCCTACTAGATCCGTTACCGGAGGGGACCAATCCTTCATGCTGTCTTAGAGGCAGCAGCAGGCTTTTTGGCCTGCTTACCTTTGTTCCAGGTCTGGTTAGGTCTCCAGACCGACTTGGACTGGGCAAAAGTTCCCTCTTGTTTTGTATTAGAGGAAGTTGATGCCGCACTCACCTTGAAGTTTCGAAAGGCACGAAAATTAGTCTGTTTGGCCCTTGGTTTGGACCTATCCTCAGGAAGGGCATGACCTTTTCCTCCAGTGATATCAGAAATGATCTCCTTCAAACCAGGCCTGAATAGGGTTTGCCCCTTGAAGGAAATATTAAGCAGCTTAGACTTTGAAGTAACGTCAGATGACCATGATTTAAGCCATATCGCCCTGCACGCCTGAATAGCAAAACCAGAATTCTTAGCCGTTAGTTTAGTCAAATGAACACTGGCATCAGAAACAAAAGAATTGGCTAGCTTAAGTGCTCTAAGCTTCTCAAGTATATTGTCCAATGGGGTCTCTACCTGTAAAGCCTCTTCCAGAGACTCAAACCAGAAAGCCGCAGCAGCAGTGACTGGGGCAATGCATGCAAGGGGCTGTAGAATAAAACCTTGTTGAATAAACATTTTCTTAAGGTAACCCTCTAACTTTTAATCCATTGGATCTAAGAAAGCACAACTGTCCTCGACAGGGATAGTAGTACGCTTAGCTAAGGTAGAAACTGCTCCCTCCACCTTAGGGACCATTTGCCATAAGTCCCGTGTGGTGGCATCTATTGGAAACATTTTCTTAAAAATAGGAGGGGGAGAGAACGGCACACCTGGTCTATCCCATTCCTTAGTAATAATTTCTGTAAACCTTTTAGGTATTGGAAAAACATCAGTGCACACCGGCACTGCATAGTATTTATCCAATCTGCACAATTTCTCTGGCACTGCAATTGTATCACAGTCATTCAGAGCAGCTAAAACCTCCCTGAGCAACACACGGAGGTGTTCAAGCTTAAATTTAAATTTTGACATATCAGAATCAGGTTGAATCCTCTTCCCTGAGTCAGAAAAATCACCCACAGAAAGAAGCTCTCCTTCCTCAGCTTCTGCATATTGTGAGGGGGTATCAGACATAGCTACTAAAGCGTCAGTATGCTCTGTATTTCTTCTAACTCCAGAGCTGTCTCGCTTTCCTCGTAACCCAGGTAGTCTGGATAATACTGCTGACAGTGTATTATCCATGACTGCCGCCATGTCTTGTAAAGTAAACGCCATGGGCGTGCTAGATGTACTTGGCGCCACTTGAGCGTGAGTCCCTTGAGCGGGATTCAAAGGGTCTGACACGTGGGGCGAGTTAGTCGGCATAACTTCCCCCTCGTAAGATTCCTCTGGTGATAAATTTTTTAAAGACAGAATATGGTCTTTATTACTTAAAGTGAAATCAGTACATTTGGTACACATTCTAAGAGGGTGTTCCACCATGGCTTCTAAACATAATGAACAAGGAGTTTCCTCTATGTCAGACATGTTTAAACAGACTAGCAATGAGACCAGCAAGCTTGGAAAACACTTTAAAGCAAGTTAACAAGCAAAAAATAAAAACGGTACTGTGCCTTTAAGAAAAATAAAAAAGGTCAGAATTTGAAAAATAGTGAAAAAAAGCAGTAAATCAAACGATTTTTTTTACAGTGTGTATAATAAGCTAACAGAGCATTGCACCCACTTGCAAATGGATGATTAACCCCTTAGTTCCAAAAAACGGATAAAAAAAATGATATAGACGTTTTTTAACAGTCACAACAAACTGCCACAGCTCTGCAGTGGCCTTACCTTGCCATACAAACGACTTTGGAAAGCCTAAAAACCCTTCAGAGAGGTCCTATAGCATTCAGGGGACTCCTTCAGGAAAGCTGGATGTCTCAGTCTGTAAAAGTTACTGCGCAATTAAGCACTAAATTAGGCCCCTCGCACTCATGTCTACACAGTGGGAGGCCTAAGAAAACTGTTTCTAGGCAAATTTAAGCCAGCCAAATGGAAAAAAACTAGGCCCCAATAAAGTTTTATCATCAAAACATATATAAAAACGTTTAAACATTCCCAGCAAATGTTTTATATGACAGGAATTGAAAAATTTAAAAAAGAGTATTACCTCTGACAGTAAGCATGATACCAGTCGCTATTAAATCACTGTAATCAGGCTTACCTTAAATAAATCTGGTATCAGCAGCATTTTCTAGCATTTACATCCTCTAGAAATTTTTTTAACTGCACATACCTCATAGCAGGATAACCTGCACGCCATTCCCCAGCTGAAGTTACCTCTCTCTTTAGTTATGTGTGAGAACAGCAATGGATCTTAGTTACAACCTGCTAAGATCATTAGAGACCACAGACAGATTCTTCTTCTATTTTCTGCCTGGGACAAAAATAGTACAACTCCGGTACCATTTAAAATTAACAAACTTTTGATTGAAGAAAAAAAAGAACTACGTTTCACCACATCTCTCTTACTGCTTCCATGCTTGTCCAGAGTTGCAAGAGAATGACTGGATATGGCAGTGAGGGGAGGAGCTATATAGACAGCTCTGCTGTGGGTGATCCTCTTGCAACTTCCTGTTGGGAAGGAGAATATCCCACAAGTAATGGATGATCCGTGGACTGGATACACCTTACAAGAGAAATTGAAGCAAGCTCCTAAGCGGTAGGCAGCTTCATCAAGGGAATGCAATGTGACATTTTAGAAAAACGGTCAACCACCATAAAGATAACAGTATTGCCATTGGAAACAGGGAGCTCGACAATGATGTCCATGGAAAGATGTGTCCAAGGACGCTCACCATTAGCAATAGGTTGAAGAAGACCCACAGGAAGACGTCGAGGAGTCTTATTCTGTGCACAAACTGAGCAGGAGGCAACATAGGCAGCAACATCAGAATGAAGACCTGGCCACCAGAATTGTCGAGTGACAGACCAAATCATTTGGTTCTTGCCTGGGTGACCTGCGGCTTTAGGATAGTGGTAAGTGTGCAAAAGTTTAGTTCGAAGATTCTCAGGAGCAAAACACTTACCACTAGGTTTCTCAGGAGGTGCATTGGTTTGTGCAGCCAGGATCTCCTCCCCCAAGGGAGAAGTCAAATTAGTACATATGGTAGCCAAAATATGGTCAGGAGATATAACAGGAGTAGGCACAGACTCCTCCTTGGACCGAGGCGAAAATTGTCGAGAGAGGGCATCAGCCCTAACATTCTTACTACCAGGCAGGTATGAGACCACATAATTAAACCGAGACAAAAATAGCGCCCATCTGGCCTGTCGAGGTGACAAATGTTTTGCTTCAGATAGATAAGTTAAATTTTTGTGGTCAGTCAGAATGAGCACTGGCACGCTAGTACCCTCGAGAAGATGCCTCCATTCCTTGAGTGCCAAAATTATGGCCAGTAATTCCCTGTCGCCAATTTCATAATTGCACTAGACTGGAGACAATTTCTTAGAGAAGAAACCACACGGATGCAAGGAACCGTCAGGCGTAGGACGTTGAGACAAGAGGGCACCTACTCCAGTCTCAGACGCATCGACCTCAAGAACGAAAGGTAGGACAGGGTTAGGATGAGCCAGAAATGGAGCAGCAGCAAAAGCAGTCTTAAGGCTATCAAAGGCCTTAATGGCAGTACGTGACCACTGGAGTGGATCATTCTCTTTACGGGTCATGTCTGTGATAGGTTTTGACGTAAAAAACGCTGAATAGACCGAAGACCAACTGGGCAAGGCCACTGCAGAACTGCAGATAACTTGTCAGGATCCATGGAGAACCCTGCAGCGGAGATAACATAACCTAGGAAGGTTAATTGAGTCTGATGGAACTCACATTTCTCGAGTTTACAAAACAGGCTGTTCTCACATAGTCTCTGAAGAACCCGTGTAACATCAGAACGGTGAGCCTCAAGTGTGGGTGAGTGTATGAGGATGTCGTCTAAGTACACCACAACACACTGTTGCAACATATCTCGTAGGACATCATTAATAAATTCCTGAAAAACAGCAGGAGCATTACATAGGCCAAAGGGCATTACAAGATACTCATAATGTATCCAATAGAATAAATGATAGGAGCACCAGGCAGTCGTGGTGAAATAAAACTTGACTTTTATTCTGCTTACATGCAGTTTGCAGCAAATTTGCAATAAAATATGTACATCTCAGTATTCACACAGCATGGTATATCAAAGGCAGTGTCCCAGATTACGCGTTTCGGCTATCGCCGTAATCATAGCTTGTTGGAACCTTGCCTGTGAATCCTATTTAAAATGAATACAATGTTTCTATTGGTTAATTGGACTTCTCCACACCTCTCAGACTGCCCTATCCATAACTTGCTGTGTATTGACTCGCACACTTCTTTGCAATCTACTAAGTGTGTGTGTTTGATCACATCTACATAGACATTATTTAATTACTGTGTATAAAATTGAGCATGCACCATTGAGATTGCATTTTACTTGATCTCACAATATTTAACTCTTTTATACTCTGTATGTTTCATTTAGTTGTATCTTGTAGTTCATAATTTTTCTATTTACTTTACTATAATTGTTCCCTTTTGGATTTTATTAGCTGCATTCTATTGATTGCACATGATTCCATTTCCTAGAGTAACTTACACTGTGAGCTAGCTCAGATTTATATTAGTTTTATATCCCCAAATTTAGATTGTATGTGTTATACCTTCTTTTATTTAAGTATGTATTTAAATCAATTTAGAGCCTTCTTAGTTTTTGCTACAATTAGATACATTTTACTCAATAGATGTCACTATTTTTGTATATATGTGTAGCACTGCCACTTCTCAAAATTATCATTAGATATATTGTATTGTTGGATTGTTTATTACAATTATTGTTTTGTGTTTTTTTATTTTATTTATTATTATTCTCCCTAATAAATTACTTCTCTCAAACATGGATTCTATTTAGTCAAGATTAAATGAGAATTATTTTAATGTCTTAAGTTCTAAATAATAAACCGTTTATTGCCAATAGTTTATTATATCGTATTCTGAGTTCATACCTAGGGGCCATCTTGTTTTTAATTTATGGATCCAAAAGACCTCTTTTTGAGCTAACTTTTCATCTTTACTCTGACCCCTCATGTCTTTATACACCTTTTCAATTATAGTCCATTTTAATGAATCAGTGTTGCTATAATGTTGATATTTAAAATGTTGCACTAATGGTGTAGAAAGAGAGGAGTGCTTTATGTTGTTGACGTGTTCCCTTATCCTTTCTCGTACCTCCCTTGTTGTGAGTCCTACATATTGCAGGTCACACAAGGTGCAGGTTAGTAGGTACACAACATAAGTTTCTCTGCAATTGAGGCAAGACTTACGAAAAAATACAAGAAATATATAAATTGGTGAGAGTGCGCTAGCCAGTGTCACTGGTATAGGCAAATATATAAAATCAAAGCAAATAAGTGAAAAAATAAAAACACATTTATATCAATAAACACATAGGTAAAATCCTGAATTGGTTCGATTGTGCTAAACAGCAGCAGGGAATGTGTCACTGATATAGACAAATGTTGTTTGAATATATTATGAAATCAATAAAGCAAATTTGTTATAAAATACAAACACAATTATTTCAATAAATAAACACATAGGTAAAATCCTGAATTGGTTGCTAGCGCACTCTCACCAATTTATATATTTCTTGTATCTTTTCAATATATATCTGTCTTTGGGAGCAGATAGGTGATAGTGCAAGGGGCAATTTGCGCACCATTAAGAATTCCATAATCCAAGACATATGAAAAAATAAGACCACCCAGTATAGAGCCAATTACAGATGAAAATAGATCAGTCAGACCCAAGGAGAATTCTACTAAATATACTAGTGAAGATAGAATTGAAACAACTGATATATCTAGACATCACACTAGACCAATCACTAGATCCACACCACAAGGCATTTTAAGGGAACACAATGAAGAAATGCAGGTTTTTCCCAAACCCCCAGAAAGACCAGAAGGGGGGGGAAAGAGGCAGAGGATTTGTAAAACAAAACAGGTATCAGACCAGGAGAGGTCGAGGATACAACAAATACAACTGTGTCCAGTAATAAATTTGTCCACCTATCATCTGACAAATGAGGAAAAAAGGGTATTGGAACTAGGTCTTAACTTTCTTCCAGCCGAAAACTTTGATCTATTTCAGACACTAATTGATGTCAATAAGCTAATAAGAAATATTACCCTTAAAAACATTTTTCAGATGATCAGGAAGTTACAACAGACACTTATAATGGATTGAAAAATAACAGGAACAGCTTAACTGAATTCACTTTTAGTGAAACCTGTGATCTAATTGCCCTAGAAGAGTTACAGAGGGAAGGGACTTTAGATCAGACTCAGGAAGTTTATCAAATGTCTCTACCAAAGTTTCGCAACCCCTCCAAATTCTATCCCATCCAGAGCAGGGGTAATGTACTAGAAACCTTTCAAAAAAGGATAGAGCAAGATTTAAACACACTAGCATATACTTGCACTAATGATGATTAAAAAAAACCAGGAACTTGAATAAAGAATTAAAAATAGCCCCAAAAAATCTCGGTGAAAATACTCAAATTGTGATAAGAAATGCTGATAAGGGTGGATCAATTGTTGTAATGGACAAATCACACTTCATTCAGGAAGTCAACCGACAGCTGAGGGATGATAAACAATATATTAAATTGGAAGGTGACCCTACCCCTAAGTGTAAGAGAGAAATGTTACATCTTATTGATGAAGGTTTTGATGAGGGACATTTTGATTTAAACACTAAAGAATACCTTATTGTTGGACAACCAGTGATGCCAGTATTTAATATACTTCCAAAGATTCACAAAGGTATTGAAAACATGACTGGTAGACCAATAATAAATGGGATTGGGTCACTTAATGAACATCTTTCACAGTGGCTTGATGAGGTTCTTCAGCCAATAGTCAAAAAACTAAACAGCTATCTACGTGATACAAAACAGTTACTGAAGGAAATAGAGAAGGTTAAATGGGAACAGAACTTTGGATGGTTAACTATCGATGTACAATCATTATATTCTTCTATTCCTCACAATATGGGGTTAAAAGCAATTGAATACTTTATAACTAAAATTGAAGGTTATAGTGAGGAGTTTTGTAAATATATTGTATGTGTGATGAAATATTTGCTAACACATATTTTTTTTACCTTTGAGGGGGCTTTTTACCTCCAGAGATGTGGGACAGCCATGGGGGCAACGTTTGCCCCCTCCTATGCCAACCTCTTTATGGGGTGGTGGGAGCTGTCCCACATCTATGGATGTGAAAGCCCCTCAAAGAGAATATCATCTATTACAAAAGATTTATTGATGATCTTATCTGTATTTGGAATGGAAACAAAAATAGTGCTATGGACTTTTGAACACAAACAAAGTGGGTATCAAATTCACTAGTGAGTTTGAAAGAAATAAAATACATTATTTAGATGTAGAATTAAGTGGAAATTAAAAGGGACACATTCTGACAGAAGTCTACACAAAACCTATTTCAGGTAACACACTTTTGCACGCCCATAGCAACCATCCTAAACGGGTATTCAGTTCTGTAGCAAAAGGCCAATATATAAGATTAAAAAGAAATTGCAATACGGCAGCAACATATAAAAAACACACAGAAATATTAAGCAATAAACTAAAAGAAAGAGGCTACACACATAGAACGATTGAGGAAGCTAAAAACTCAGTGGCTTCTATAAACAGAATTGATCTCTTAAAGGAAAAGTCACATAATAACTTTAAAGAGAAGGATGACAGAGTAACTTTTGTGACTAAATATAGTAAACAATATCATCAAATCTGTTCCATCATTCAAAAACATCTACCTTTACTTCAAGCAGATGAAACACTTATAAATATTTAAAAAAAAGGAGGTAGATTTTCCTTTAAAAAGGGAATGTCTATAGGAAACAAAATAGCCCCAACAAAATTAAGGAAGAGTAGTACTATATAAAGTTCCTGGTTAACATTTAAAGGAACCTATCACTGCAGCAATTTCACTTGCAAGGCGTGTGAATTTCTACAAGAAGGTAATTCTTATAGAAGTTCTGTTACAGGAGAGAGATTTTTTCATAAGTCTTGCCTCAATTGCAGAGAAACTTATGTTGTGTACCTACTAACCTGCACCTTGTGTGACCTGCAATATGTAGGACTCACAACAAGGGAGGTACGAGAAAGGATAAGGGAACACGTCAACAACATAAAGCACTCCTCTCTTTCTACACCATTAGTGCAACATTTTAAATATCAACATTATAGCAACACTGATTCATTAAAATGGACTATAATTGAAAAGGTGTATAAAGACATGAGGGGTCAGAGTAAAGATGAAAAGTTAGCTCAAAAAGAGGTCTTTTGGATCCATAAATTAAAAACAAGATGGCCCCTAGGTATGAACTCAGAATACGATATAATAAACTATTGGCAATAAACGGTTTATTATTTAGAACTTAAGACATTAAAATAATTCTCATTTAATCTTGACTAAATAGAATCCATGTTTGAGAGAAGTAATTTATTAGGGAGAATAATAATAAATAAAATAAAAAAACACAAAACAATAATTGCAATAAACAATCCAACAATACAATATATCTAATGATAATTTTGAGAAGTGGCAGTGCTACACATATATACAAAAATAGTGACATCTATTGAGTAAAATGTATCTAATTGTAGCAAAAACTAAGAAGGCTCTAAATTGATTTAAATACATACTTAAATAAAAGAAGGTATAACACATACAATCTAAATTTGGGGATATAAAACTAATATAAATCTGAGCTAGCTCACAGTGTAAGTTACTCTAGGAAATGGAATCATGTGCAATCAATAGAATGCAGCTAATAAAATCCAAAAGGGAACAATTATAGTAAAGTAAATAGAAAAATGATGAACTACAAGATACAACTAAATGAAACATACAGAGTATAAAAGAGTTAAATATTGTGAGATATATTGGTAACTTTCGTATTCATGATATATCAGCTTTGAATGGCTCCTATAACACTGTAAACCTAGCTTATATATGTTATAAGGAGGATACAGTGTCCTGATATTGCAGACCCAGTAACACCTTGTTATCTATCCGCTAGATTTAGAGTTCTGCGTTAGCCGTCAAAACCAGTGTTAGGGGCTCCTAACGCTGGTTTTGGCCGCCCGCTGGTATTTAGAGTTAGTCAGGAAAGGGTCTAACGCTCACTTTGCAGCCGCGACTTTTCCATACCGCAGATCCCCTTACGTCAATTGCGTATCCTATCTTTTCAATGGGATCTTTCTAACGCTGGTATTTAGAGTCTTGGCTGAAGTGAGCGTTAGAAATCAAACGACAAAACTCCAGCCGCAGCAAAAAGCCAGGAGTTAAGAGCTTTCTGGGCTAACGCCGGTTCATAAAGCTCTTAACTACTGTGCTCTAAAGTACACTAACACCCATAAACTACCTATGTACCCCTAAACTGAGGCCCCCCCACATAGCCGCCACTCTATTAAATTTTTTAACCCCTAATCTGCTGCCCCTAACACAGCTGACCCCTATATTATATTTATTAACCCCTAATCTGCCACCCCCAACGTCGCCGCCACCTACCTACAATTATTAACCCCTAATCTGCCAACCGGACCTCACCGCTACTATAATAAAGTTATTAACCCCTAATCCGCCTCACTCCCGCCTCAATAACCCTATAATAAATAGTATTAACCCCTACTCTGCCCTCCCTAACATCACCGACACCTAACTTCAAGTATTAACCCCTAATCTGCCGACCGGACCTCACCGCTACTCTAATAAATGTATTAACCCCTAAAGCTAAGTCTAACCCTAACACTAACACCCCCCTAAGTTAAATATAATTTTTATCTAACAAAATAAATTAACTCTTATTAAATAAATTATTCCTATTTAAAGCTAAATACTTACCTGTAAAATAAACCCAAATATAGCTACAATATAAATTATAATTATATTGTAGCTATTTTAGGATTAATATTTATTTTACAGGCAACTTTGTTTTTATTTTAACCAGGTACAATAGCTATTAAATAGTTAATAACTATTTAATAGCTACCTAGTTAAAATAATTACAAAATTACCTGTAAAATAAATCCTAACCTAAGTTACAATTAAACCTAACACTACACTATCAATAAATTAATTAAATAAAATACCTACAATTATCTACAATTAAACCTAACACAAAAGTATCAATAAATTAATTACATATGTAACACCCTTTCCTGACCTTCCCTGAGGTGGGTGATAGTGTAATGCTGTCTACCTGTTTCGTGTATGAGAACTAAGCCTCCGCAGAGTGGGAGTAGGAGGGGGGTTGAAATCAGGTATATAAGGGATGCCTGTATGACGCAGTGCCTCCACCTATAGGGGACACCCTAGAATAATAGGGTGTGGGGTCCTATAAGATTTTAGTACAAAAAGAAAACAAGTAATAACCACACAAAAAATCTTCAAATAAAATGTTGCTTTGATTATTATAAAGTGTTTAACCAATAACATACAGTGCAACAAATACAAATAATAATATTAATCACAATATCTTCTTATGACATCAGTATACCTTTTTTTATAACTCAGAAGTCCTTCATGAGCTCATGAAATAATAACATAACTGTTGTTGTAAAATACTTTGAGGTGGTGCTGTACAATGCAATTTCATATACTAAATAGAATTTAGTTGAGGTAATTATCCCTTGCTGCTTGTGAACGAAGCTAGAGAGCGCTGCTTGTGATCGATGCAGTGCTCAAGAAAACTTCTCCTCAGAAATACTGAATAACATAAGTCTCTACCTTATTACTGAATTTCAGCAATCCACTTGCCTTATACTGCAAAGTCAGTCACTCTTTTACTACAAACAGCTGCAGAAATCTCACAGTTATGCCCTTATGTAATGTAGCTTTATAAATCCAGTCAGTGTATTTGTGCAAACTGTTCAGGCAGAATAACTTCTAGAATATTCTCTGGGTTATCTCTTTAATATACATCACACTCAGTTACTTCCTTATGTAATGCAGCTGTGCAATCCATTTAGTGTATTTATGCAAACTGTTCAGGCAGAATAACTTCTAAAATATTCTCTGGGTTATCTCTTTAATATACAACAACTCTGCAGCACATCACACTCAGTTACTTCCTTATGTAATGCAGCTGTGCAATCCATTTAGTGTATTTATGCAAACTGTTTAAGCAGAATAACTTCTAGAATATTCTCTGGGTTATCTCTTTAATATACATCACACTCAGTTACTTCCTTATGTAATGCAGCTGTGCAACCATTTAGTGTATTTATGCAAACTGTTTAGGCAGAATAACTTCTAGAATATTCTCTGGGTTATCTCTTTAATATACAACAACTCTGCAGCACATCAGATATGACTAGTATATCTTTTCTCTTGCATTTAGTTAACATGACGTTATGGAGATCTTAAAACAGCAGATAATGGCTGACACTCACTGTACAAAATAAAAGGTTCTGCAGCAGCCACATGTAGCAATGTCTGAACTGTCTCTGGAATCCATTCATTAGTCTGAATAACTTCTTTCAGCTTGGAAACAGCAACTTTCTTCCCCCATCTCCAAGTCTGTGCAAAGCTCCACACTTCTCTTAACACCTAAGAAATCTCCTCAGCACTAACAACTCCTCCCCCTTCCCAGATGGCATTTTTCTTCCTCAATACAACTATTACAGCAGCCATCTTGGGTAAGGGCAAGGTCCTTACATACTCCCCCCCCCAAAAAAAACTTGCTGTCCCCAGCAAGGGTACAAGAGCAACACATCAATACATTTTCTTTAGCAAGTCTACTAACAAAATCACATATTCATCATGAGTCAAATTATGGTTAGGGTATACATCTTTCAAAACACATCGTACAGCAGATGTTAGAGCAGGCAACAAGGGTTCAACATTATAACCAGGGTTTCCTAGTGTATCATATGCCAATTTCTTTGGGGGATGTCTCTTTCTTGCTGGTCTTTTCTCTCTATAGGGACTTGTACTATCATAATGTATAGGGTTTGGAGATTCCCTATCTGGTATAGGACTATTAGGGAAGGATGGCATATCAGATTCAGAGGTTGGGGCAACAGAGGAGGCATGCTCATCATTATAGGTCTCTCTTTGCAATGGAGATCTCATTTCAGGGTCCGATTGAATTGATGAGTCTTCATGTGGGATACTATATTCATTATTAATTGACATGCTTGGGCCTTGGTCCTCATGATATGTAACATCATGCTGGAATTGAGGTATAGGCAACAAATGATTCCGATGCCATGTCTTCACAACACCATTTTCATCTGCTATCTGAAAAACTGGAAGACCTGGCAATTGTCTGACTATTCTATAGATACTATTCCTCCATCTAGGAGCTAACTTGTGCTTGCCTGGTATCCCTAAATTCCGTAAAAGGACACGGTCTCCTGGTTGCAAATCCTGATGTTTTATTCTCTTGTCATATCGTTGCTTATTAGTCTCATTTAATCGAGCAGTAGCTTCTTCAGCCAACTTATAAGCTGTTTGTAAACTCTCCTGCAATCGCCTGACATACTGATAGTAACTCTTATGAGAAACTCCATCTGATGACACCCCTAACTGGAGATCTATAGGTAGTCTCGCTTCTCTCCCAAACATAAGGAAGTATGATGAATAACCTGTGGAATCATGTCGGGTGCAGTTGTAGGCATGAACTAGTGCTTCTACTTGACGACTCCAAGTTCTCTTTTCAGACTCTGGCAGGGTCCCTAACATATTTAGCAAAGTTCTGTTAAACCTCTCAGGCAAAGCATCTCCTTCTGGATGATAGGGAGAAGTTCTTGTCTTCTTAATTCCCAAAACATTCATCATTTCTTTAATGAGGCGACTCTCAAAGTTTCTACCTTGATCAGAATGCAGTTTCTTAGGAAGACCATAATGAATGAAAAACCTTTCACAAAGAACTCTAGCCACTGTACTAGCCTTCTGGTCCTTTGTTGGGAAGGCTTGAGCATAACGGGTATAGTGATCTGTTACAATAAGAACATTTCCAATGCCACGAGAATCTGGCTCAATGCACAAAAAATCCATGCAAACAAGATCCATGGGGCCTTCACTTTTCAGATGACCCATAGAGGCAGCTCGAGTTGGAAGAGTTTTCCTCTGTACACATCTAAAACATTTATGAATGTAGTCTTCTACATACTCTCTCATCTTTGGCCAATAACATCTATCCTGCGTTTTTTCTATCCCAAGATGTCCGTGCTGGTCATGCAAGGATGACAGAACAAGTTTTCTTAGTTTGGCAGGTAACACCAATTGTCTTCGATCTGGATGATTGTGGTATTTAACTACTCGAAACAGAAGTCCATCTTGAATTTGAAACTTATCCCACTCTCTATTTAGTGAACCAGACCATTCCCTAGGAATTCTCTTCAGTAAGTGTGGGCTATCAGTTTGAACAGCTTTTCGAAGTAGTCTAATTAAAGGATCTTGTTCCTGTGCATTTATTAATTCTTCAGGAGGTATTCGAGACCATCTGGCTAATTCCACTACAGATGGTTTACAATAATATACAGGCAGAGCTTGTGGATGACATCCCAATGAATCTACTACTCTCAAATCTGAAAAAACAGAGGTTTCGTCTTTTAAGACACTGGTTTGGCAGAATGCTCTCACACCAAGTGAAGGAATTTCTTCCCATTGAGAATCACCTGTTTGTTCTGGTAGTCCTGGTCGTCGGGACATTGCATCAGCCTCTATATTCTTAGGCCCTGGCTTGTAACGTAACTTAAAAGTGTAATTTGATAGTGCAGCCAACCACTGATGACCGGTTGCATGCAACTTTGCTGTAGTCAAGATGTAGGTAAGTGGATTATTATCTGTTCGAACTTCAAACTCTACTCCATAAAGGTAATCGTGGAGTTTATCCACTACTGCCCATTTCAGAGCCAAGAACTCAAGCTTGTGGACTGGATAATTCTGTTCACTCTTAGACAAACTCCTACTTAGATAAACAACAGGTCTCAACCCTCCAGGGTACTCTTGGTGTAAAACTGCTCCCAAACCCACATAGCTAGCATCTATATGTAGCACATAAGGTTTCTCGGAATCTGCATAGGCCAAGACAGGTGCCTCAGTTAAATTTTTCTTTAAATTCTCAAACGCTTTGGAGCACTCTGATGTCCACTGAGTTCCCAAAGGAGTTTTTGCATTTAGTGGCTTTTTAGGATCATCTTCACTATGTTTCAGCAAGTCGTTTAGGGGTCGAGCTAACTGGGAGTATCCTTTCACAAATCTTCGATAGTATCCACAAAATCCAAGAAATGATCGAAGTTCACCAATGTTGTTAGGCTGTGGCCATGCGGTTACTGCTTCCACCTTAGCAGGGTCTGTAGACACCCCTTCTGCTGAGACCACATGACCTACATAGGTCACAGATGATTGCCCAAATCTACATTTCTCCGGACTTAACTTTAGGCCTTCTTCGTGAAGACGATCCAATACTTTCAGCAACGTTGTCTCATGTTCTTCCAAAGTACTACCGAATACAATAAGGTCATCTAGATAGACAAGATACTCACGTCCATTCATATCTCCCACAGTGCGTTCCATTAGCCTTTGGAATGTGGCTGGAGCTCCACAGATCCCTTGTGGCATCCGTGTAAACTGATAGAATCCTAATGGACAAATAAAAGCTGTCTTCTCTTGGTCTTCTTCAGTCATCCCTACCTGAAAATAGCCGGATCTCAGATCCAGAACACTGAACCAGCAGCTGCCATTAAGACAATGTAAAATCTCTTCAATTTGAGGTAGGTCATAGTCAATGCACAAACGTATAGACCCATTCTTCTTTCTAACCACTACAATGGGTGAAGCCCATGGACTGCGAGAAGGAACAATTATTCCAGCTTTTTCCATCTCTGCCAAAACGGCACGAACATCCTCAACATCATGAGGAGGCAATCTCCTAGAGCGTTCCCTAAAAGGGGCTGAATCTGTAAGGCGAATGGTATGAAGCATATGTTTTGAATGTCCTACATCCATTTCTGCGGCAGAAAAAACTCCTGCACGGGCCTTCATAGCCTTCTGCAACCGCTCACATGCCTCCTTAGGCATTGTAGATCCTTCAAAGTTAAATTGTAGTTTTTCTGTTTCTGTTTTTGAGAGAGAAAAACATTTACGAATAGCCAATGATGAGTCTACTACTGGATAAAGATATCCCAAAGTCTGATTAAAATCAATACCAACAGGGTATGGGGCCAAATTTTGGACCTTAACACTTAGCCACTGTGGTGGAGGCCCATAATTTCTTCTGTGTAATATTTCAGGTACCAAAATCCAACCCTGCTTGGTTGCTTCTTCATCTGGCGTTTCAAGAATAAAACAGTCCTCTTTGGGTCTGCCGTCAGGGTACACCACCAAACATTTTAACTCTTTCATCCCTCCTGGGGAAATGTAAGTCACTCCGGCAGAACGGTTGTAGCACTGACCAGTGTCTATGTCTTGCCCCCCAACCTCCATCATGAATTTCCGTAGCAAAGATTGTACATATTTTGTGTTGGTCCATAGAATTATAGGGGCTTCGGAATCTTTGCAGGTTTCTGGGCAGATTAAAGCCTTCACTTTCATGGGGTATATCATACTAGTATGTAACTGGACTATACTAATGACTACAGTGACAACTCCATCAACAGCACACCTATTTCCACCCACACCTCTTAAATCAATTTGAGAGGGAGGCTTGATTTTAAGATGTTTAAGGTAAGTATCATAAAAACTACGATAGATTATGGTGCACTGAGATCCAGTGTCCAACAGCGCCTGTGTAGAAATGTTACAAACTTTTACTCCAATAAAAGCCCTTGGCCCAGCTACATCCTCTTCAGATAAATCAAAGGAAATATCAGTCATTCCCTTCTTCTGAGGGACTGTAAGACTTCCCAAAAAATCACCAGCATATGAATGTATTTTGCTGGGGCAATCCTTTGAGAAATGGCCTATCTCTCCACAAGTGAAACAACTCCCTTTTGGTTGAGTAGTATTTTGGAGTTTTACAGGTAGTTTTGCTCTCTCCAACTCAGCCTTTACTTGGTCAGGCAGTCCATTCTCCATTAGCTCTTTCAACAAAGAATCTGCATTTCTGGAGTCTTCTAATTTTTTTTTAGTCTCACTTTTACCTATGCAAGCTTCGCCAGACTTACGCACAGTGTGGAAACTCATTTCCTCTTCTTGAGTCCTTATCATAGGCATAAGGGCCTCCAATTCTTTTGGTGCTTGAGAGTGCAATTGGGCTCTAAGAAAGATGGCTATTGGGTGGTCTGGTATAATGCCACGAAGGAACTGATCTTGCCTCCGTTTATTCATATCTTGTCGGGTCACTACCCCTTTTCGAAACAATAATACAAGCTGCTCATGTAATCTTAATAGAAAGTCAGACATCTTCTCTGTCTCTCGCTGCTTAAGTAACCGAAACTTATACAAGAGATCTTCTGGATCTTCAAATAGACTATATAAGGTCTTTAAGAAAGAGATTAACTCTACAGCAGTAGCTTCAGGGTGTTCCTCTCTATGGTGTTGCAACAATACTTGTGCTGGTGGCCTAACACTTTCTAAGAGGCGGACACGCTTCACTGTCTCTGGGCAACTCCATTCTTGCAGCACCATGTTAGCATGATCACACCATGCCGCAATACCCTCCTCTCCTAAGGGTACAGGAAGGTTTCCTGAAAATATCGTTAGTTTCCGGTAACTGTATGTATGTGAGCTGTCTGTGATGCTTGTAGCCAACATCTTCAGAACTTCAGATAGACTAGACTCCATATTAGATTCATTTTGAGATCCTCTAACACCCTGAACTTCATTTTCCTTGACTATATGCAGTTCTGATTTTATGGCATAAATGAGGGGTAGTCTGACTGAAGGTAGCCCTAGTAGCTGTAGCTCAGAGGGGTTAGGTACTTTTAAGAAACATTGGTTGGTGTCTATTAATATGCTACCCCAAGTGTCATCTGGTACTCTTTTGAATGCTACTATCTTAGGGTACTCTCTTAGCTGAAGTGCTCTCTGGAGTGACTCACATAGTTTATCTCGACTGGTTCCTACTGGTATCCAAGTCACAGCCACTGCCTGCTCAATTGGTACATTTTTCTGCATTGCCCACTCTCTCACCTCTTCTAATTTTAAAAGATGCATCTCTTCTGATTTTGTCCCGTCTCTCGATCTCAGCAGTGCCTCCATCTGTAACACCCTTTCCTGACCTTCCCTGAGGTGGGTGATAGTGTAATGCTGTCTACCTGTTTCGTGTATGAGAACTAAGCCTCCGCAGAGTGGGAGTAGGAGGGGGGTTGAAATCAGGTATATAAGGGATGCCTGTATGACGCAGTGCCTCCACCTATAGGGGACACCCTAGAATAATAGGGTGTGGGGTCCTATAAGATTTTAGTACAAAAAGAAAACAAGTAATAACCACACAAGAAATCTTCAAATAAAATGTTGCTTTGATTATTATAAAGTGTTTAACCAATAACATACAGTGCAACAAATACAAATAATAATATTAATCACAATATCTTCTTATGACATCAGTATACCTTTTTTTTAACTCAGAAGTCCTTCATGAGCTCATGAAATAATAACATAACTGTTGTTGTAAAATACTTTGAGGTGGTGCTGTACAATGCAATTTCATATACTAAATAGAATTTAGTTGAAGTAATTATCCCTTGCTGCTTGTGAACGAAGCTAGAGAGAGCTGCTTGTGATCGATGCAGTGCTCAAGAAAACTTCTCCTCAGAAATACTGAATAACATAAGTCTCTACCTTATTACTGAATTTCAGCAATCCACTTGCCTTATACTGCAAAGTCAGTCACTCTTTTACTACAAACAGCTGCAGAAATCTCACAGTTATGCCCTTATGTAATGTATCTTTATAAATCCAGTCAGTGTATTTGTGCAAACTGTTCAGGCAGAATAACTTCTAGAATATTCTCTGGGTTATCTCTTTAATATACATCACACTCAGTTACTTCCTTATGTAATGCAGCTGTGCAATCCATTTAGTGTATTTATGCAAACTGTTCAGGCAGAATAACTTCTAAAATATTCTCTGGGTTATCTCTTTAATATACAACAACTCTGCAGCACATCACACTCAGTTACTTCCTTATGTAATGCAGCTGTGCAATCCATTTAGTGTATTTATGCAAACTGTTTAAGCAGAATAACTTCTAGAATATTCTCTGGGTTATCTCTTTAATATACATCACACTCAGTTACTTCCTTATGTAATGCAGCTGTGCAATCATTTAGTGTATTTATGCAAACTGTTTAGGCAGAATAACTTCTAGAATATTCTCTGGGTTATCTCTTTAATATACAACAACTCTGCAGCACATCAGATATGACTAGTATATCTTTTCTCTTGCATTTAGTTAACATGAAGTTATGGAGATCTTAAAACAGCAGATAATGGCTGACACTCACTGTACAAAATAAAAGGTTCTGCAGCAGCCACATGTAGCAATGTCTGAACTGTCTCTGGAATCCATTCATTAGTCTGAATAACTTCTTTCAGCTTGGAAACAGCAACTTTCTTCCCCCATCTCCAAGTCTGTGCAAAGCTCCACACTTCTCTTAACACCTAAGAAATCTCCTCAGCACTAACAACTCCTCCCCCTTCCAAGATGGCATTTTTCTTCCTCAATACAACTATTACAGCAGCCATCTTGGGTAAGGGCAAGGTCCTTACACATACAAATACCTACAATTAAATACAATTAAATAAACTAACTAAAGTACAAAAAATAAAAAAGAACTAAGTTACAAAAAATAAAAAAGAACTAAGTTACAAAAAATAAAAAAATAATTTTCAAACATTAGAAAAATATTACAACAATTTTAAGCTAATTACACCTACTCTAAGCCCCCTAATAAAATAACAAAGCCCCCGAAAATAAAAAAAATGCCCTACCCTATTCTAAAATACAAATAGAAAAGCTCTTTTACCTTACCAGCCCTTAAAAGGGCCTTTTGCAGGGCATGCCCCAAAGAATTCTGCTCTTTTGCCTGTAAAAAAACCCATACAATACCCCCACAACATTACAACCCACCACCCACATACCCCTAATCTAACCCAAACCCCCCTTAAATAAACCTAACACTAAGCTCCTGAAGATCTCCCTACCTTATCTTCACCACGCCGGGTATCACCGATCCGTCCAGAGGAGGCTCCAAAGTCTTCATCTAAGCCCAAGCGGGGGCTGAAGAGGTCCATCATTGGGCTGAAGAGATCCATCATCCGGCTGAAGAGATCCATCATCCGGCTGAAGAGGTCCCTCATCCGGCTGAAGAGGTCCATCATCGGGCTGAAGAGATCCATCATCAGGATGAGGAGATCCATCATCAGGATGAGGAGATCCATCATCGGGCTGAAGAGGTCCATCATCCGGCTGAAGTCTTCTATCAAGCGGCATCTTCAATCTTCTTTCTTCCGGATCCATCTTCATCCCGCCGACGCGGAACATCCATCCTGGCCGACGACTTCCCGACGAATGACGGTTCCTTTAAATGACGTCATCCAAGATGGCGTCCCTCGAATTCCCGATTGGCTGATAGGATTCTATCAGCCAATCGGAATTAAGGTAGGAAAATTCTGAATGGCTGATTGAATCAGCCAATCAGATTCAAGTTCAATCCGACTGGCTGATCCAATCAGCCAATCAGATTGAGCTCACATTCTATTGGCTGATCGGAATCAGAATTTTCCTACCTTAATTCCAATTGGCTGATAGAATCCTATCAGCCAATCGGAATTCGAGGGACGCCATCTTGGATGGAATCATTTAAAGGAACCGTCATTCGTCGGGAAGTCGTCGGCCAGGATGGATGTTCCGCGTCGGCGGGATGAAGATGGATCCGGAAGAAAGAAGATTGAAAATACCGCTTGATAGAAGACTTCAGCCCAATGATGGACCTCTTCAGCCCGATGATGGACCTCTTCAGCCGGATGATGGATCTCTTCAGCCCGATGATGGACCTTTTCAGCCCGATGATGGACCTCTTCAGCCCAATGATGGACCTCTTCAGCTGGATGATGGATCTCTTCAGCCACTGCTTGGGCTTGGATGAAGACTTCGGAGCCTCCTCTGGACGGATCGGTGAAGATAAGGTAGGGAGATCTTCAGGGGCTTAGTGTTAGGTTTATTTAAGGGGGGTTTGGGTTAGATTAGGGGTATGTGGGTGGTGGGTTGTAATGTTGGGGGGGTATTGTATGTTTTTTTTACAGGCAAAAGAGCAGAATTCTTTGGGGCATGCCCCGCAAAAGGCCCTTTTAAGGGCTGGTAAGGTAAAAGAGCTTTTCTATTTGTATTTTAGAATAGGGTAGGGCATTTTTTTTATTTTGGGGGGCTTTGTTATTTTATTAGGGGGCTTAGAGTAGGTGTAATTAGCTTAAAATTGTTATAATATTTTTCTAATGTTTGTAAATTATTTTTTATTTTTTGTAACTTAGTTCTTTTTTATTTTTTGTACTTTAGTTAGTTTTTTTAATTGTATTTAATTGTAGGTATTTGTATGTAATTAATTTATTGATAGTGTAGTGTTAGGTTTAATTGTAACTTAGGTTAGGATTTATTTTACAGGTAATTTTGTAATTATTTTAACTAGGTAGCTATTAAATAGTTATTAACTATTTAATAGCTATTGTACCTGGTTAAAATAAATACAAAGTTGCCTGTAAAATAAATATAAATCCTAAAATAGCTACAATATAATTATAATTTATATTGTAGCTATATTTGGGTTTATTTTACAGGTAAGTATTTAGCTTTAAATAGGAATAATTTATTTAATAAGAGTTAATTTATTTTGTTAGATAAAAATTATATTTAACTTAGGGGGGTGTTAGTGTTAGGGTTAGACTTAGCTTTAGGGGTTAATACATTTATTAGAGTAGCGGTGAGGTCCGGTCGGCAGATTAGGGGTTAATACTTGAAGTTAGGTGTCGGTGATGTTAGGGAGGGCAGATTAGGGGTTAATACTATTTATTATAGGGTTATTGAGGCGGGAGTGAGGCGGATTAGGGTTTAATAACTTTATTATAGTGGCGGTGAGGTCCGGTCGGCAGATTAGGGGTTAATAAGTGTAGGTAGGTGGCGGCGACGTTGGGAGCGGCAGATTAGGGGTTAATAAATATAATATAGGGGTCGGCGGTGTTAGGGGCAGCAGATTAGGGGTACATAGGGATAACGTAGGTGGCGGCGGTGTACGGAGCAGCAGATTTGGGGTTAAAAAAAAATATGCATGGGTCAGCGACAGCGGGGGCGACAGATTAGGGGTTAATAAGTGTAAGGCTAGGGGTGTTTAGACTCGGGGTACATGTTAGGGTGTTAGGTGCAGACTCAGGAAGTGTTTCCCCATAGGAAACAATGGGGCTGCGTTAGAAGCTGAACGCTGCTTTTTTGCAGGTGTTAGGTTTTTTTTCAGCTCAAACTGCCCCATTGTTTCCTATGGGGGAATTGTGCACGAGCACGTTTTTGAAGCTGGCCGCGTCCGTAAGCACCGCTGGTATTTAGAGTTGCAGTGGCGGTAAGTATGCTCTACGCTCCCTTTTTGGAGACTAACGCAGCCCTTCTGTGATCTCTAAATACCAGCGGTATTTAAAAGGTGCGGGGGAAAAAAAGCACGCGTAGCTAACGCACCCCTTTGGCCGCAAATCTAGCGGTATATTTTTAATAAGCTGTTTAGCCTGCTATACCTTTTCTTTTCTTTTTTATTCACCCTTTTTGGTGATTATCCAGCGGTATTTACCCGCTCATGATGTTAACTTGATCTCATAACTATTTAATGTATACTAATAGTATAGTTAATATCTTATACAGTACCCTTCAGGGAAAAATTTACCTTTCATTTATGATAAGTTTTCTATGTTCGCCAAGTTAAATTATCATTCTAATAGGCAGTAACTTTATATAATTGGGTACCATAGTAGTATTTTATAAAAAATAAAATCATAAGGTATCAATGTAAATTTTACAATGTATATATCTCTGACAGACTACTCATGCAAAATGATATGCTGGATGTATGAATGTTGTCATGATCTACTTTCTTTATCAGACATGTTTATTGTGATTTATTTTATATTCATGGATAATGGCTTGCTAAATACCTTAATAAAAAACTTTGATTTAAAAAAAAAAAAAATATATTGTGAGATCAAGTAAAATGCAATCTCAATGGTGCATGCTCAATTTTATACACAGTAATTAAATAATGTCTATGCAGATGTGATCAAACACATACACTTAGTAGGTTGCAAAGAAGTGTGCGAGTCAATACACAGCAGGTTATGGCTAGGGCAGTCTGAGAGGTGTGGAGAAGTCCAATTAACCAATAGAAACATTGTATTCATTTTAAATAGGATTGACAGGCAGGGTTCCAACAAGCTATGATTACGGCGATAGCCGAAACGCGTAAGCTGGGACACTGCCTTTGATATGCCATGCTGTGTGAATACTGAGATGTACATATTTTATTGCAAATTTGCTGCAAACTACATGTAAGCAGAATTAAAGTCAAGTTTTATTTCACCACAAAGACTGCCTGGTGCTCCTATCATTTGTTCTATTGGATACATTGAAACTGGGGATTGTGAGCACAGACATCAAAGTGGAGCCAGACTTAAGAAAAGAACTTTGTTTCCATTTTCAAACTGACAGCTAAGTGCATTGGAAGAAGGTGAGTGAGACAGAACGTACAGGCTTGAGGAGTGACGTCATCAGCTGCAGCCTGTGGTCGAGGAGAGGGAGCGGACAGAGGTCGGAAGAGGCTGAGTTCCAGAAGCACAGAAAGGTGCAAACAAGTGGGTCGCCTTCCAGACAGCTCCCAAAGACGGACCAGGTGGAGGAGAGGTATCGTACCTTATCTTATTTCAGCTGACCGGTAAGACCGGATATTTGGCTTCATGTCATATACTATGAACTTTGTCTCCACATAGGGACTATGCACGATGGTTTTGAAAGTTTGAAAAATACGTACAAAAACTCAGAGATACATAAAAGTATATAAAACTGTCTAATACATGGTGCTATATATTAATAGCATCCATTGGAAATACAATTTTTGAAACGAAGGGAATTTTCTTTTTTCTAATTTTGCAACATTTACATTAGGCATAACATACCAAGCTGTTTCATGTGGTGCTGAGACTCTTTTGCTTTGCATTTGAGTAAAGATACTCATAATGCCCGCTCCTGGTGTTAAATGCTGTTTTCCATTCGTGGCCCTCCTTAATCCTAACGAGATTGTACGCTCCTCTCAAATCAAGTTTAGTAAAGACTGTAGCTCCCTTGAAGCGATCAAAGAGTTCCGTAATGAGCGGAATACGGTAAGCATTCTTAATGGTAAGATTATTAAGAGCCCTATAATTGATGCATGGTCTTAACTCGTCACCATTTTTCTTCACAAAGAAGAAGCCAGCCCCTGCAGGAGAGCAGGATTTGTGAATGATCCCCTGCGACAGAGCATCAGCAACATACTCCTCCATAGCACAATTCTCTGCAACAGACAGAGGGTACACCCGGCCCCAAGGAGGAATGGCTCCGGGTTGCAGGTCTATGGCAGAATCGTAAGACCAGTGAGGAGGCAACGTACTGGCACGCACCTTGTCAAAAATGTCTAGGAACTCTCGGTACTCCTCTGGCAATTGAGATACCGAAGAAGTGCACAAGACTTTAACTGGTTTCTGAAGACAAGTGGAAATACATTGCGGGGACCACAACAAAATTTCGGACCTGCGCCAGTCAAGACTGGGATTGTTCTTTTGGAGCCAGGGATAACCCAGAACAATCAGAAAATGCTGAGAGATTATCATCTGGAATTGGAGGGTTTCAAAATGGAGAGCCCCAACAGCCATAGACAACGGAGCAGTTTCGTGAGTAACGAGTGCAGGCTGAAGGGGGCTACCATCAATGGCCTCAATAGCAAGCGGAATGGACCGAGGCAAAACAGGAATGAAGTGCTTTGATACAAAAGCACTGTCAATGAAATAGCCCGCAGCACCTGAGTCAACAAGAGCCTGAGTGACTATGGAGGAGTCTACCCAAGGTCTAGCCCCGACAGGACCTTAGGTGTGAGCGTTTCCCGGCCGTGTAGGACAAGACTTCAAAAGGTGGCCCTGTAACCCACAATAGAGGCAGAGCCCCTCCCTCCTCCTAAAGGCCCTCTCCGCCGCGGAGAGACGCGTGAATCCCAACTGCATCTGCTCAGCAGTACCTGGTGACTCAGGACCAGGAGGCATGGGAGGAAAGGGAGGCATGAGTGGGAACGAACATGTAGGAGACAACGGAACAGGAGGCTTCTGCAAGCGATCCTTGAAAGGGAGCCTCTCTCTGAGTCTGATGTCAATTAGGATCAAAAAAGACACCAATGCCTCGAGATCCTCTGGTAAATCTCTGGCAGCAACTTCGTCTTTAATTGCATCAGAGAGCCCATGAAAGAAGGCAGCAACAAGGGCTTCATTGTTCCAACCTACCTCTGCGGCAAGAGTACGGAACTCAATAGCATACTGAGCAACAGATCTTGTACCTTGCTGAATGGACATGAGTCGTTTAGCAGCAGAGAAGGAGCAAGCCGGAACATCAAATACCCTTCAAAAGGAGGCCACAAATTCAGGGTAATTTTAAATCACAGGTTTATTTGTCTCCCACAAGGTATTAGCCCAGGCAAGAGCTGTGTCAGAGAGTAACGAGATGAGAAATCCCACCTTAGCTCTGTCAGAGGGAAACGCCTGAGGTAACATCTCAAAGTAAATGCCCACCTGGTTCGAAAACCCTCTGCACTGAATAGGATCGCCTCCATATCACTGAGGTAGAGGTGCAGAACCGGACATGCTCCTGGTAGGCATAGGTGCAGCAGCGGAAACAGGAGCAGCCATAACTTACGGGACACTTTGGTCCAAATGTGCAGTGCGAGTCAGCAGGGTTTGCAGGGCTAGTTCAAATTGATCCAAGCGGTGATCCTGTACATCCATCCTGGAAATGATGGCAGGTAAAGGTGGATTATTAGCACCATTAGGATTCATGGCCTTTGCGTAATGTCAGGGTGCCAGGAATCAGACTGAGACAAGAAGTGCAAAAATAATAACACCTTTATTAATAGCAAAAAATAATAAAAAGTCCACAAGTCAAATAACAAGCCAGGAGTCAAAACCAGAGCTGGTAGCCAGATGAGCCAAGTCAGGAGCCAAAGCGAATAGTCAGACGAGCAGGAATCAGCAACAAGGAAAACAGCAGAGTCAGGAACAAGCCAGGGATCAGGAACCAGGAAGGATGTCAGGCAGCCAGGTAATACACAGGAACTCTCACAAACAGGTCTGAGACAATGCAAAGGCAAAGCATACTGAACAGAGGCCCTTTAAATAATAAGTGATGACATCAGAATTCTGAGACTAAAAGGAAGTGCAGGAAATGAGCAGCATCCCCCACAATGTACCATAGTCAGGAAGAAAGGTGAGTAAAATAGCTGCCAGCAGCCCATGGCAAACAAAACAGGGAAAAACCCTGACACTCCCAGAGTTATGGGGTAGAATCTGACCCACTACCGACAGTGTTCATGGACAAGAAGGGGATTGTTAGAACAGGTATTATATAAAAATTGTAGAAAATTAATAATAGTTTTAAAATTATATGATTATGAATTTTTAAATAATTAATTTTTACATTTTGTTTTAAAGGATGACATAGGAAGCCACATCGTCGGTCAAGGCCCTTGAATATGATTAACAACAAATCGAATGATAATGAAAGGTTTGAACAAGATGTTCAATTACCAGCAATTCAAGGTATACTTTAGTACTTTTCAATGATTAGAATTTTAATTTATTCTATTTTTATTTATTTGAATTTTATATTGCAATTTATATACTTAGTTGAAGAACCTCTACAAATGGTCCAAACTCAGAGGGATAAGTTAGATGAGAAGGAAGAGGAAATTAATAATAATATTGAGAGGAAATAGTTGGTTCAGCAGGAGGAAGAGTTGGAGCAGGAGGAAGAGTTGGAGAGGGAGGAAGAGGTAGAGCAATTGAAAAGGAGGCCACAAATTCAGGGTAATTTTAAATCACAGGTTTATTTGTCTCCCACAAGGTATTAGCCCAGGCAAGAGCTGTGTCAGAGAGTAACGAGATGAGAAATCCCACCTTAGCTCTGTCAGAGGGAAACGCCTGAGGTAACATCTCAAAGTAAATGCCCACCTGGTTCGAAAACCCTCTGCACTGAATAGGATCGCCTCCATATCACTGAGGTAGAGGTGCAGAACCGGACATGCTCCTGGTAGGCATAGGTGCAGCAGCGGAAACAGGAGCAGCCATAACTTACGGGACACTTTGGTCCAAATGTGCAGTGCGAGTCAGCAGGGTTTGCAGGGCTAGTTCAAATTGATCCAAGCGGTGATCCTGTACATCCATCCTGGAAATGATGGCAGGTAAAGGTGGATTATTAGCACCATTAGGATTCATGGCCTTTGCGTAATGTCAGGGTGCCAGGAATCAGACTGAGACAAGAAGTGCAAAAATAATAACACCTTTATTAATAGCAAAAAATAATAAAAAGTCCACAAGTCAAATAACAAGCCAGGAGTCAAAACCAGAGCTGGTAGCCAGATGAGCCAAGTCAGGAGCCAAAGCGAATAGTCAGACGAGCAGGAATCAGCAACAAGGAAAACAGCAGAGTCAGGAACAAGCCAGGGATCAGGAACCAGGAAGGATGTCAGGCAGCCAGGTAATACACAGGAACTCTCACAAACAGGTCTGAGACAATGCAAAGGCAAAGCATACTGAACAGAGGCCCTTTAAATAATAAGTGATGACATCAGAATTCTGAGACTAAAAGGAAGTGCAGGAAATGAGCAGCATCCCCCACAATGTACCATAGTCAGGAAGAAAGGTGAGTAAAATAGCTGCCAGCAGCCCATGGCAAACAAAACAGGGAAAAACCCTGACACTCCCAGAGTTATGGGGTAGAATCTGACCCACTACCGACAGTGTTCATGGACAAGAAGGGGATTGTTAGAACAGGTATTATATAAAAATTGTAGAAAATTAATAATAGTTTTAAAATTATATGATTATGAATTTTTAAATAATTAATTTTTACATTTTGTTTTAAAGGATGACATAGGAAGCCACATCGTCGGTCAAGGCCCTTGAATATGATTAACAACAAATCGAATGATAATGAAAGGTTTGAACAAGATGTTCAATTACCAGCAATTCAAGGTATACTTTAGTACTTTTCAATGATTAGAATTTTAATTTATTCTATTTTTATTTATTTGAATTTTATATTGCAATTTATATACTTAGTTGAAGAACCTCTACAAATGGTCCAAACTCAGAGGGATAAGTTAGATGAGAAGGAAGAGGAAATTAATAATAATATTGAGAGGAAATAGTTGGTTCAGCAGGAGGAAGAGTTGGAGCAGGAGGAAGAGTTGGAGAGGGAGGAAGAGGTAGAGCAATTGATTTATATAATTGAAAAATTATTAGCTCCAATATTATCAATAGAAATTAATGTTTCCTATGTATGATCTTAGAAAGAAAATATTACATAAAAATAAGACACACATATATATATATCTAGATAGAGATAGAAGAAGAGATATTAAAAAAATAATGAAATATAGAATTAATTATATATTTTACAGCTCTGCAAGAAGAAGGAGGCACAAACGAGGTGCAGGATGAGACACAATAATCAAATGAATCTTCTTCACCCCAATATTAGTATATTAATATATAACTCTTATCAAACAACTTTGCAAATCAAACATTATTCTATTGAGAATGGACTTTAAACCCAAAAAATCTTTGTTTTAGAATATTTATTAGAAACTTTTTTTTTGGTCGTTATATATCACGCTAATGCATGTTGGCCTATAAAGATTACAGTAAAGGTGATACCAACAGAGGGTAATCTAGAATAATGTTGAATATACAAAGATTTAAAATTATTAACAAATGTTTTGTCCTTTGAAAAAGTACATAAACTTGTCACTTAAATCGTAAATGAAAAGAAACAAAAGATTAATCAAATATGTCTTTATTTACATTTTATTTTATTTGCTTATTATTTAGTTCCTGAAGATCAAAACATTTTGGTAAACAAAAAAGAAATTTTAGATGTCCTGCTTGAAGCAGAAACTGGATTAATAAGATACTATTCTGCTGTGAGAAAAATAAGACTAAAATATGAATCCTTGATGTAAATTTTCTTTTGCTAATATATTTTTGAATCAATGAATGTGAAGATAACATATATACATATAGGGGTCGATCCGATATAAATCGTCGCCCGCAAAAGCCGGCGACGCCAATATTTGCGCGGATTTGGTATCCTATATACGGCGTAAGCTAGAAGTTACGCGCGTAGATTTCTGGCGTCGCCCGTAGTTTTTTGGCCCATAGACTGACATACAAAACACGCGCAATTTGCTATCCTATATACGGCGTAAGGACTTACGCGCGCAGATTTTTCAAAATCTACGCCATTCTCAGCTCGCCACAAATTGAAGGCGCAGGTACCCTTGCACTGACTTAGAAACCAACGTAACTCTCAGAAGGCCTAACAAATGCATGCCTAACAATATACATAGCAGCAGCTTGTTCACAAATAGTTAACCTCTTAAAAGCATTTATTATTCCTGCCCCTGCAAGTGTGTCAAACCAATCACAAACAGCACAACCCCTCACCTGCAACCTTAAAACACCTGCAAATGCACACCCTCATTAGCCACCATGTTTCCCTTGCAGTATATAGCATTTAGAGTGAGACAGCGTCGTGGGGCACAAGGGGTGCTGGAACCCCTACAAGCCCATGTTTTGGATGGTATCCCTGCTGCTGAGGTCCCTGGTCATGGTGCTGTAGCTGTCCCTGCTCCAGCTGCTGCTGCTGCCCTCCCTGCTCCTCCTGCTGTTGTCCCTGTTCCTGGTGCTCCCCATGCTGCTGTTGCTGCAGCTGCCCATAGGCCAGCAGGGCCTATAAGACGAAGGCATCAGCAGAGGGGAAGAGCACCAAGGGTACACAGGGTTAGGGTCACCCTGTTTGGGATGACAGAAGTGGAGGTCAGGGAAAAATATCGCTTGACATCTGCAAGCCTCATTAACCTATATGAGGTGTTGAAGGATGAAATTGACCCTCAAGCGTATAGGAACCGAGCTCTGACTGGTATGCAGAAGCTGTTGTGTGTTGTACACTTCCTGGCAACTGGCTCATACCAGTCAACAGAGGGGCTTGTGTCTGGCCTAGCGCAGTCTACCTTCTCCAGGATTCTAGGGGAGGTTCTGACTGCTCTAGATAACCAGACACAACGATACATTCATTTCCCCCATACCCCCCAGGAATGGAACCGTCTTAAACAAGGCTTCTATCGACTGGGGGGTATTCCTAATGTCATGGGGGCAACTGATTGCACACATGTGCGTATTGTGGCCCCACATGAGGAGACAATCCTCTATATTAACAGGAAAGGGTTTCACTCATTGAATTGCCAGATGGTCTGCGATACCAATCTGAAATTCTTACATGTGTATGCAGGCTTCCCAGGGAGTGCACATGATTCCTACATCCTGCGCCAGACCTCCTTATTCAATATGTTTGAAAATGGAACACTTTCGGGAGGATGGCTGCTTGGTGAGTACCTTCATTCTGTCTGTATATTTATAATAAAGGGACACTAAACACATATTGTCATCTCATGTGTCAGATAGAGAATACAATGTTAAACAGCATTATAATTCACTTCTCTTATATCATTTTATTCATTCTTTAAATATATATTTTTTTTAAATTACTAATTCACATATATGAGCCAATCATATGAGGCTTCTATGTGCAGCCACCAATCAGCAGCTATTGAGCATATCTAATATGCTTGTCATCAAGAGTTATCTATAGAATGGAGAAAATGATCTAATCAAAGTTAATTATCAAGCTGCTAACAATTGCAGGTTCATATTAAATGGACAGTCTAGAATAAATTGCTCTTCCATTATTCAGATAGGCCTTTTAATTTAAATTAACTATCCTGATTACTTCCATTAATTTTATTATGAAATCTATCTTTTATATGTGATTCATGTTGTGTCCCTTTAAAGCACATGATGTACCTGTAGTAATCCAAACACATATGTTACATGACAGGTGACGCAGGGTACGGCTGCAGACCATGGCTATTAACCCCCTTGGTGCACCCCATTACAGAGCCACAACTCAGGTACCAGGAGGCACACATAAGAACAAGGAATGTCATTGAAAGGAGCTTTGGCCTATTAAAAACCAGGTTCAGGTGTCTGGATGTTACAGGCGGAGCACTACAGTATAACCCCAACAAAGTGTGTTCCATTGTCAATGCTTGCTGTATTCTACACAACATTGCTGTGGACACACGTTTGTTGGGGGACATTGACCCAGAGCAGCAGCAGCAGCTGGTTCCTGTACTTGAGGATGTGGACAGGGGGACACTGAGGGGGAATGAAGTGAGGGATTATGTCATCCGGGAATACTTCACCTGTAAGTTACTTATTCATAATTACAGTAAACCGTAACATTCACATGTATTATGATGTTTGACAGTACCTCACCAACCATTGCATGTGTATATATCATGTCTTGCAGAATGTAAAAGTTTGGATTTCCACTGCATGTAAGTGAAACTACTACATCCCAACCCCCTTCCCTTAAAGGGACACTATACCCAAACATATTGTTTCATGATTAAGGATAGAGAAGATAATTTTTCAAAAACCTTATAATTTAAATCAATTACCTATTTTCATTATTTATTTAGATATACTTTAATGAAGACATAGAAATGCACACAGTGAAGAAATTTCAGGAGGCATCTATATACAGCTACTAATCATCAGCTACCAAACATATCTTGATATTGTTTTCAGCAAAGAATATCAATAGAATGAAGCTACAGAAATAATAGAATGAAATTATAGTTTATTTTTGAAATTATCTTCTCCTTCAAAATCATGAAGTAAAAATATTTGCTTTAATGTCCCTTTAACAACCCTAATTACTGTATATTTATAATTTGTTTAATTCATGTTTAGTTCACTATCATTAAGAATGAGGATAATGGATATTTATACCTTATGTTCACACCTTCTTTAAATATATTATTAGTTATATATACCAACGTGTCAATTTATATTGGATGTGAGAAACCTTGATGTACATCTTAGAAGTTAATATTACTATATGTACCGTTGAGACACAACCATGTCATGTTGTTTATTGAGCATGAATATGTCATAAACATTATAATAATTCCTTTTTGGTCCATTTCAACACAGGTATTATTATATGTTTTTACCAATATTACTGTACTAAAACACAACTCACATGGATGTGGATGACAATTAGATAGTAAATAACAGAGGACAAGATTTTCAATGAAATTGAATAATATTTTTTTTTTTTAGGCCTCTTAGATGAGGGGCCTGGTGTGGGTCTTCTGCCTCTCCTGGGTTGTGTGGATACACTAGGAGTGCTGGTCACAGAGGAGATACTTGATGCCATGTCCTGCTGTTGGGTGAAATGCTCCACCAAAGCCCCCAACAGTTGATTCTGTTCCCTCCATCTTTGGTCACTTTGGATTTGCATGTCCGATATTACACGTAGCATTTGATTCTGATTTTGGACCATAGCTGATAGCGATGCTGCCATGTCCCTTTGCAGCTCATTCGACCTCTGTTGCAAACGGTGTTGGGTTCTATGGAACCTGTGTTGTTCCCTCTGCATATTCAGACACGTTTCCGTTAGAGTCTCACAGGTCAAAGTTTGCCTCCTCTGTAGTGAGATATATTCATCACCCATGGCAGAACTCAATTGATCCATGGGCTCTTCATCAGCAGGGACAATAGGCACTCTTTCAATGACGTGTTCCTCAGCTGGAGGTGCCGGAACAACAACCTCAGCTGGAGGTGCCGGAACAACAACCTCAGCTGGAGGTGCCAGAACAACAACCTCAATTGGAGGTGCCGGAACATTAACCTCAGTTGGAGGTGACGGAACATTAACCTCAGTTGGAGGTGACGGAACATTAACCTCAGTTGGAGGTGACGGAACATTAACCTCAGTTGGAGGTGCCGGAACAATAACCTCAGTTGGAGGTGCCGGAACAATTACCTCAGTTGGAGGTGCCGGAACAAAAACAGCAGCTGGACGTGCAGGAAGAGATATCTCAGCTGGAGGTGCAGCCACAGGGATATGAGCTGGAGGTGCAGGGCGATGGATTACAGTTGGTGGAGCCCTTCCAACTGAAGATGATGGTCCAGATGTCGGGATGGACCGATAGTCCCAATGTCCGCTGGTGTGCATCCACTCAGCCTGCTGGTATACTCCTGTAGTGCCCTGATATTGTTGGGGGGGGAAAATACATCTACCCTTTGGGGCTGGTGGGGCTCCCCCTCCAAGCCATAGGAATATTCCTCCTGCCACGGGTCCTGCCAGGTATCCTCCTCTAATGCAGGTGGCATGATATGTGGATTTTCAATGGACGCAGTCCAAGACATATCATGCCTGGCATACTCCTGCTCTCTTATCTGTACCGGTGGTTGTGGTGGACATATATTTAGAACCGGTGTTGGGGGATTCATGGGCGTAGGCACCCTGGTGACTGGAGGTTCTGTGAAGGAGTCAAATGATGAGAGTGATTAGTACAGTCACATATCTATCCATGTGGGCATACAATTTACATGCTAGGGCCTATCCACATTCTCATGTCAAACTCTATAACATGCTTGTGCACATTAAGATTTGTGATATGAGGGTTTGGAATATGCTAATTATACATGTATGGGTTTCATACAATAGTTCTGTGTACATGTCAGTGATGGAGAAAATGTGTTCTTTAAGTGACATTATGGTTGTGATGACTATGGTGTCCATTTACTGAAAGGTCTACATGTGGCTTGTGGCCTGTGTTACTCTGAGACATGTTAGTATTTCACTATTCTACCTCATATCATGATTTTCAATGTGTTAAGTAGCATTAAATGGACATGCAAAACATATTTATTATTTCATGATTCAGCTAGACAAGCATGGTATTCTAAATAAATTGTAATTTACTTCCATTAGCTAATATGCTTCATTATCTTGATATTCTTAGCTGATATGCATTTCTTGATAGGCTCAGAAGCTGCTGATTGGTGGCTGTACATCAATGCCTCGTGTGATTGCCTCACCCATGTGCATTGATATTTAATAAACTAAGATTTTCAAAATAAAAATTAAATATAGATAATGGAAGTAAATTTGGATGTTGTTTAAAACTATATTCTCTATCTGAATAATGAAAAAATATCTTTGTGTTTCATGTCCCTTTAATGTTAAATATCATTGTATATTTAGTTGTTAGTAATCAAAATACCATGATCCTCATTGTGTACATGAATGTGTGACAATATAGGATGTTATAACTCAAATACATATTATACTAGTGTGTGGGATGTTACTCACCAGCATGCTGTGCTGATGTTGCAGTCCCTGAGTCACGAGCCCCTGGAAGTCCACGGACTGCTGTGAGGCTCAGGGACCGACGAATGAGCTCCTGCCACTCATTGTATTCGGCCTCATAGTGAGGCCCACCTCCTGTTGCCCTCTGGGAGATTGCTTCCTGGCCCATCCTCTCCTTGACTCTCCTCTTGCAATCATTCCATCTCTTCTTAAGCCCGTCAACATTCCTCCTCTGTTGGGACACTCCATTGACGGCCTCCACCACCTTCTGCCAAGCATCCTTACGCCTCCGGGCAACTCCTTTGCCCTTCTCTTGTCCAAAGAGGGCATTATGGTTCTCCAGGACAGCCTGGACGAGAGCGAGGTTTTCGGCAAAACTGAAATTGGGACACCTCATACGCTCCTCGTCCTGGGCTGCCTGGCTCCCTCCCTGGGATAACCCTGGTGTGGGTTCCTCCCTATCCTCTCCCTCCTCCCCCCTTCTATCCCCATGTGCACCCTCTATCCCTCTTCTCAGTGTGCCTGGCCTTTGGGCAACCCCACTCCCATCCTCCCTTCTGGCTCTCCCTCTCCCCACTCCGCTCACTCCCTGACGGGGACCCTGCTGCTCCTCCTGTACATAATCCTCTCCCTGAGACTCCCCTTCCCTCCTCCCCCCAGCCCTATCTCTCCCTGACATCCTCACACTACACACACTCACACACTCACACTCACTCCCACTTCAATCACACACAATCACAACCAGACACTCAGCCTTTCAAACTGTAAAAGATAAATAAAGAGTGTTGGGTGTTATAAAAAAAAAGTGTTGTGTATTTTGTATATGTGTGTATGCAAAATGTGTGCAATATGAAAAAAAGTGTAAGTAAATGTACTGGCTTAACAATCCAACCAACAATCCGACCTAACTAACTTGATGATGCTCCTTTCTCACTACTCTTACCACTAATCTCTATACTCGCTGTAGTGTGCTGTAGCTCCAAGAACCAACCAAACACACTAAAGAAATTGCGGCTGCGCAGGGGTTTAAGTATGATTTTTGAATCTCGTCATTACGTGGCGCATCTCTTAGAACTGGCGTAATTTTTTACGAGTCGTAGGCTAATTTGCATAAAACTACACTTTATTGAGACTTTACGTGAACAAAAAACAGGCGCAAGTACTTGCGACGACTAAAAGGTGTATTTGCGCACATTTTGCCTGCTCGTCGGTTTTTCAGACTTACGCCAGTTTAGCATCTGACGGCGGTGAATATTGGATAGCTCGAGTTGTGAGCTGAAACTGCGGGCGACGCGGGTTACCTCGCTTGCGCCGAAAACTACGACCTATATCGGATCGCGCCCATATGATTTAAATAAAAGAAAAATTGGTGTCCTATTCATTTCTAATTGTAAAGAAAGACAAGGTTATCAGCTTAAAGCCAACAATATTATATCAAGTAGAGATGTAATACATGTCCAGACTTCTTAACATATTTTTTGTCACCACTGACATTTTTGCATATCTATTTGGAGTCAAAAGTACTGCAGGGGGTGTGGAAGAAGATAAATGTATTATTGTTTGGTACAACTATTTTTTTATCATTATCATTGTAGCATGTGTAAACAAATATTAAAGCTTACTTATATACAGTATGTGTAAAACTAAAAAATGAATTTATTGGTTAAATTGAAGGTATTAGGTTAGATGTTTTTTCATATTTTAAAATGAAAATAATTATAGATTTATTTTCTTATAATATTATTAAATTACGTTTGTATTTAAATATTGAAATACACGTTTATTGGTGGTTTAAACAATTATATTTCCAGAAAAAAAACATTAGGGGCGCGATCCGATATATGGCGCAGGTTTCGGCGCAAGCGTGGAAACCTGCGCCGCCCGTAGTTTCAGCTCGCACATCGAGCTATCTCATACGGCGCGGGCAGTTGCTAAAGTGCCATAAGTCTGGCAAACTAGCGATGTCCAGAAATCTGCGTAAGTACAAATTTCTGGAGTCGCCACTGACTTACAGCACTTTAGAAACTGCCGCCGCATAAAAAAACTGACTAAACTACTAAATCTCCCGTTACTGTCTAACACGCCTCCCAAACATAGCCCGGCACATATACCCCTCTATCCGCAATCCCCCCTCTCACTCCTAACAATAAATATATTAACCCCTAAACCGCCGCTCCCGGACCCCGCCGCCAGCTACATTAACTATATTACCCCCTAATATGATCCCCCTACACCGCTGCCACCTATTTTAACTATATTACCCCCTAATTTGAGCCCCCTACCCCGCCGCCAGCTACATTAACTATATTACCCCCTAATATGATCCCCCTACACCGCCGCCACCTATTTTAACTATATTAACCCCTAATGTGAGCCCTCTACACCGCAGCCACCTATATTATATGTACTACCCCCTAATCTGACCCCCTTACACCGCCGCCACCTATATTAAAATTATTAACCCCTAATCTAATCCCCCTACACCGCCGCCACCTATATAAATGTATTACCCCCTAAAATACTAAAGTGTCCTTAAAAGGGCCTTTTGCGGGGCATTGCCCCAAAGTAATCAGCTCTTTTACCTGTAATCTGACCCCCCTACACCGCCGCCACCTATATTAAATATATTAACCCCTAATCTAATCCCCCTACACCGCCGCCACCTATATTAAATATATTAACCCCTAATCTAATCCCCCTACACCGCCGCCACCTATATTAAATATATTAACCCCTAATCTGACCCCCCTACACCGCCGCCACCTATATTAACTATATTAACCCTAATTATATTAGGGTTAATATAGTTAATATAGTTATTATATTATATATATTAACTATATTAACCCTATCTAACCCTAACACCCCTAACTTAATTATTATTGCAATAAATCTAAATAATATTAATATTATTAACTAAAATATTCCTATTTAAAACTAAATACTTACCTATAAAATAAACCCTAAGATAGCTACAATATAATTAATAATTACATTGTAGCTATTTTAGGGTTTATATTTATTTTACAGGTAACTTGGTATTTATTTTAACTAGGTATAACTATTTAATAGCTACCTAGTTAAAATAATTACCAATTTACCTGTAAAATAAATCCTAACCTAAGTTACAAATAAACCTACACTATCAATAAATTAATTAAATAAACTACAATTATCTAAACTAAAATTTAATTAAATACACTAAACTAAATTACAAAAAAAACAAACATTAAATTACAAAAAATAAAAAAAGATTACAAGAATTTTAAGCTAATTACACCTAATCTAAGCCCCCTAATAAAATAACAAAGCCCCCCAAAATAAAAAAATGTCCCTACCCTAAACTAAATTACAAAAAGTAATCAGCTCTATTACCAGCCCTTAAAAGGGCCTTTTGTGGAGCATTGCCCCAAAGTAATCAGCTCTTTTACCTGTGGAAAAAAGAACAACCCCCCCATTACAACCCACCACCCACACACCCCTCTCTAAAACCCACCCTATCCCCCCTTAAAAAAACTTAAGTCTAACCCCCAAGTGGTCCTTACCTGTCCTGAAGACCGGCGGAGAAGGTCCTGTTCCAGGCGGAGAAGTCTTCTTCCAGGCGGCGACCTCTTCTTCTTCCAGGAACCAGCCGGCGCGGAGCGGAGGAGTTGAAGACCGATGACCGCGGAGCTGAAGACCGTCCTCTCTGGAACTGAAGACCGGCGATGCAGGAACTGAAGATCGGCGATGCTGGAATTGAAGACCGGAGCCATGTAGCGTGGAGGATCCTCTTCATACGATCGCTGCCGTACACTGAATAGGAATTCAAGGTAAGCGATTAAAAATGGCATCCCTTGAATTCCTATTGGCTGATTTGAGCCTTCAAATTCAAATCAGCCAATCGGATGAAAGCTACTTTAATTCTATTGGCTGATTTGAATAGCCAATAGAATAAGAGCTACTGTAATTCTATTGGCTATTGTAATCAGTAATAATTAAGTTAGGGGTGTTAGGGTTAGATAGGGTTAATATAGTTAATATATATAATATAATAACTATATTAACTATATTAACCCTAATATAATTAGGGTTAATATAGTTAATATAGGTGGCGGCGGTGTAGGGGGATTAGATTAGGGGTTAATATATTTAATATAGGTGGCGGTGTAGGGGGATTAGATTAGGGGTTAATATATTTAATATAGGTGGCGGCGGTGTAGGGGGATTAGATTAGGGGTTAATATATTTAATATAGGTGGCGGCGGGGTAGGGGGATTAGATTAGGGGTTAATATATTTAATATAGGTCGTGGCGGTGTAGGGGGATTAGATTAGGGGTTAATATATTTAATATAGGTGGCGGTGGGGTAGGGGGATTAGATTAGGGGTTAATATATTTAATATAGGTGGCGGCGGGGTAGGGGGATTAGATTAGGGGTTAATATATTTAATATAGGTGGCGGCGGTGTAGGGGGATTAGATTAGGGGTTAATATATTTAATATAGGTGGCGGCGGTGTAGGAGGGTCAGATTACTGGTAATAGAGCTGATTACTTTGGGGCAATGCAGTGTAGGGACACTTTAGTATTTTAGGGGGTAATACATTTATTATAGGTGGCGGCGGTGTAGGGGGATTAGATTAGGGGTTAATAATTTTAATAGAGGTGGCGGCGGTGTAGAGGGCTCACATTAGGGAGTTAGATATATAATATAGGTGGCGGCGGTGTAGAGGGCTCACATTAGGGGGTTAGATATATAATGTAGGTGGCGGCGGTGCAGGGAGATCACATTAGGGGGTTAGACATTTAATGTAGGTGGCGGTGGGGTCCGGGAGCGGCGGTTTAGGGGTTAGGCACTTTATTAGGGATTGCGGCGGGGGATTGCGGTTGACAGGTAGATAGACATTGCGCATGCGTTAGATGTTAGGTTTTATTTTGCAGGTAGTTTAGGGAGTTACGGGGCTCCAATACTCAGCGTAAGGCTTACTACGCCTGCATTTTGTGGCGAGATGAAAATGGAGTAAGATTTCTCCGCCATGTAAGTCCTTACGCTGTATATTGGATACCAAACTGCGTGGGCCAAAAAACTACGGCCGAAGGCAGAAATATACGAGCGTAACTTTTAGTTTACGCCGTATATAGGATAACAAACCCGCGCAAAATTTGGCGTTTGCATATCGGATCGGGCCAAAGGTTCAATCCAAAAATCCAAAAATCAAAGGTTCAATACAAAAATCATGTCTATTTGGGAATATTTTTAATGATAAATAAGGCGCAAATATAATACTAACGGAGAGATTTATCATTAATCCGCCACAGCTCGCCTTTGGAAATTGATGTAAAATACTACCATTTGTATGATAAATATGGGCGCACATGTGCGCCTCTCCAAAACTGATTGGAGAAATGAAAGTCGTATCCTCCGAATGAATGATAAATGAAGCCATTAATGTGTGGAGTGGCCTAGCAAGTCTCCAAACCTTAATCCCATAAAATAAAAAAATCTGTGCAGGGAGCTGAAGGTTCGAATGTCAGCCTCGAAACCATAATGACTCGGAGAGGATCTGCAAAGAGGAGTGGGACAAAATCCCTACTGAGATCTGTGCAAACCAGGTGGCCAACTACAAGAAACGTCTGACCTCTTGATTGCCAACAAGGGTTTTGCCCCCAAGTACTACTAAGTCATGTTTTGCAAAGGGGTCAAATACTTATTTCGCTCATTAAAATGCAAATCAATTTATAACCTTTTTTGAAATGCATTTTTCTGGATTTTTTTTGTTATTCTGTCTCTCACTGTTCAAATTAAACCTACCATTAAAATTATATACTGATCATTTCTTTGTCAGTGGGCAAACGTACAAAATCAGCAGGGGATCAAATATTTTTTTCCCTCACTGTAGCTGAATCGGTATATCAATGACAAGAGGCATATGTGTGCAGCCACCAATCAGCAACCATCGTCTTAGCCTACCTAGGTATGCTTTTCAACAAAAGATACCAAGAGAAACAAAGAAAATTTGATAATAGAAATAAATTGGAAAGCTGTTAAAAATATTCTATCTGAATCGTGAAAGAAAATGTTTGTGTTTTATGTTCCTTTAAGGAAGGGAGGAAGGAAGATGTAGTCAAACCAACAAACACTATAATAGATTTAGAGAGACTGCAGCTAATTACAAACATGCCTATCTACATATTGCTGTAAGGGGCAGTCACTGAAGTACCCTATAGTGTAGGCAGTCTATGTCAAAAGTCACAGGTGTAATACATTGCTGCTACTTAAAATGCACCCCTAAGTTATCTGCGGGGAACATCCAACAGACCTCTAGGCTACATGTTACTCTTAATACATCAGCCAAAAGAAATGCCGCCAATCTACTTAGGGCAATGTCCAAATCAGACTTGACCAGGTTTCTCATGGAGAAGTTTACCAAGATTACCATGAGCAACAATGCAGACTGCATATTTGTATAGAAATCGGTGACATGGCAAAAATGAATGCAGCAGAATTTCTATGTAAAATATATATCAGCAAATTTTCTACCATCATATTATGTGTTAAAAGATTACACTAGTGCCCTTGTTATAAAAAAAAATCTGTTTTTTAAAAACTTTTTATTCTTAGTTGTCCATCTGCTGCTGAATGTGTTTTCCATCACTGCCTGTAGGAAAACTACCAGAGCACTAGCATTAGTGCGCCCCTAGTGCAGGGCCCCCTGAATCACCAGGCCCCTGACACCAGTGACCCCTTTAATGGCGACCTTGGGTTCTGGTGTGCACTGTCATAATAACAGGGTGAGAGAAATTTGTTTTAATTTTAATTTTATTTCTTGAGTAGTAATAAAAGATATATATATAGTCATTGTAGCAGTTCATATTTAGAGTTCAGCATTAATTTAAAATTTAACTAAGATTAAATATTTAACTATGGAAGCATTACTTTTCAAGCTTATAGGGATATTAAATACTTAATTAATGCTAGAAAAAATGATGTATTCAAATAAAAAATTACCCTGAGAATATGTATGTATGTATGTATATATATATATATATATATATATATATATATATATATATATATATATATATATACAGTATCTCACAAAAGTGAGTGCATCCCTCAAATTTTTGTAAATATTTTATTATATTTTTTCATGTGACAACACGGAAGAAATGACACTTTGCTACAAAACTAGTAAGTGTACAGCCCGTATAACAGTGTAAATTTGCTGCACCCCAAAATAACTCAACACACAGCCATTAATGTCTGAACCGTTGGCAACAAAAGTGAGTACACCCCTAAGTGGAAATGTCCAAATTGGGCCCAAAGTGTCAATATTTTGTGTGGCCACCATTATTTTCCAGCACTACCTTAACCCTCTTGGGGATGGAGTTCACCAGAGCTTCACAGATTGCCACTGGAGTCCACTTCCTATCCTCCATGACGACATCACAGAGCTGGTGGATGTTAGAGACCTTGCACTCCCCCAACTTCCGTTTGAGGATGCCTCACAGATGCTCAATAGGGTTTAGGTCTGGAGACATGCTTGGCCAGGCCATCACCTTTACCCTCAGCTTCTTTAGCAAGGCAGTGGTCATCTTGGAGGTGTGTTTGGGGTTGTTATCATGTTGGAATACTGCCCTGTGGCCCAGTCTCTGCTTCTTACTGCTTCAGTATGTCACAGTACATGTTGGCATTCATGGTCCCCTCAATGAACTGTAGCTCCCCAGTGCCGGCAGCACTCAAGCAGGCCCAGACCATTACACTCCCGCCACCATGCTTGACTGTGGGAAAGACACGCTTGTCTTTGTACTCCTCACCTGGTTGCCGCAACACACTCTTGACACCATCTGAACCAAATAAGTTTATCTTGGCCTCATCTGACGACAGGGTATGGTTCCAGTAATCCATGTCCTTAGTCTGCTTGTCTTCAGCAAGCTGTTTGCAGGCTTTCTTGTGCATCATCTTTAGAAGAGGCTTCCTTTTGGGACGACAGCCATACAGACTAATTTGATGCAGTGTGCAGCGTATGGTCTCAGCACTGACAGGCTGAGCCCCCACCTCTTCAACCTCTGCAGCAATGCTGGTATCAATCATACATCTATTTCCCATAGACAACCTCTGGATATGACACTGAGCACGTGCACTCAACTTCTTTGGTCGACCATGGCGAGGCATGTTCTGAGTGGAACCTGTCCTGTGAAACCGCTGTATGGTCTTGCCCACCGTGCTGCAGCTCAGTTTCAAGGTCTTGGCAATCTTCTTATAGCCTAGGCCATCTTTATGTAGAGCAACAATTCTTTTTTCAGATCCTCAGAGAGTTCTTTGCCATTAGGTGCCATGTTGAACTTCCAGTGACCAGTATGAGAGATTATGAGAGCGATAACACCAAATGTAACACATCTGCTCCCCATTCACACCTGAGACATTGTAATACTATTGAGTCACATGACACTGGGGAGGGAAAATGGCTAATTGGCCAATTTGGACATTTCCACTTAGGGGTGTACTCACTTTTGTTGCCAACGGTTTAGACATTAATGGCTGTGTGTTGAGTTATTTTGAGGGGACAGCAAATTTACACTGTTATACAGGCTGTACATTCACTACTTTACATTGTAGCATACATGAGATACTGTATATACAGTATATATAAACAAAAGTGAAAAGTGAAGCACTCACTGGACTTCGAATATCTGTGTTAATTTTTTTTATTTGTGACGTTTCAGGACCTCAAACATCCCTTCTTCTATATAGGAACCCCCAAAGGTCCTGGCAATTCTCAAAAGAACACTCCTAAACAGATGGGATAAAAATTCAAAATTTATTACATCCACTGATTAAAAACATGCAAGGATCCAACACATGGATGCATGTAAGAATAAGAATTGCCAATAACATCAAAATCAATCAGCTTTTGACTGCCATTAATATAACCACAACATTGTTATTTCCCCCCCTCCCCATGACTGCCAGGAGTGCACATAGAGGGGTCGATTTATGAAGCAGCGGATGCTGCTTCTGACCCACTCCACTTCAAGTCCGCTTGAAGCGGACGTTAAGAAGCAACGGTCCTAAGACCGCTGCTCCTTAACTCGTCCGCCACCTCGGATACGATCGGGTTGATTGACACCCCCTGCTAGCGCCCGATTGGCCACAATCTGTAGGGGGCGGCATTGCACCAGCAGTTTACCAAAACTGCTGGTGCAATAATAAATGCCGACAGCGTATGCATGTCGGCATTTATCGATGTGCGGCGGACTTGATACGATACAGCATATCATGTCCTTCCGCACCTTAATAAATTGACCCCAGAGTGTTAATTTAACACTCTTATTGATTACCAGTAACACACAGAATATATTATGCACAGGATCACTTTCTGGGTCATATTTGTGATACAAAGAGGGACAGGGGGCCTTTTACATTTAGTCAACATTCAGGGAACATTTAACAACTGTCCATTTAAGCATCCAGTATTTTTGTATAGGTTTAGCTGGACAGTCTGCTGAAATACTGGAATGTCCAGTTAAATGCTGAACACCTGGCAACCCTAAGAAAAACACATAACCCCTTGAAATGCTAAACTCTCTCGGAAGAAATACTTTAAAGGTTTGTTAGCACTGTGTAACTCATATTCAATTCTCTCTATTTAGTATACATTACTTTTCAAGACAACCTCACAACTATAGAATGATAACAAAGTCCTGGTGAGGATGTTTTTTTAGCCTACACTGCCAGACTCATTTCACATAACATAAAATACAAAACAACTGTATTCTGCTAATTACAATATTAATACAGAGAACAACCTTAAATGTAAAACTTTCCTTTCTTGAAGCTTTCTAGGGATCTCACAAAGTTAATTAATCTCGTAGTTGCAGCTTAGAAAGATTTATTGAAACCAGACATTGTATAGGTAATGTAAGGGTGTTGCAGCCAGAAACTTTAAAGCAGAAGCACAGTAATTAAACTATAATCTTTGCTTGTAAACATTGGGGTCTAGTGCCCTGAGGGCACCACTTAATGTACCATATCTGCCCCTCCTAACAATCTGTCTGCCTAGGGGAGTTTGTTGACCTGGCTTCAATATGTCCTTAGCTGCTTAGCTCACATTTACAAAGCTCAATTTAAACATATTAAATTGTCAAAGATGGCTAATAGATTTTAGATAAAACTCACAGGGTCACATAAATATTATGTTTGTTTGGTCATTGTCAGAGTGATTTTTTGGGAGGGGCGGTTAAAAATTTTTTTAAGCAAGACTTTGCAAAAAAAAAGCTCTCTTTAAAGGGACAGTCAAATCAAATTATGCTATTGTTTAAAAAGATAGATAATCCTTTATTACCCATTCCCCAGTTTTGCACAGAAAACATGATTATATTAATACACTTTTTTTATCTCTGTGATTACCTTGTATCTGAGCATCTTCTGACAGCCCCCTGATCACATGACTTTTTTATTTATTAGCTATTGACTTGCATTTAAGCCAATTAGTGCTGTGTTGTTAGAACCCACGGGCGTGAGCACAATGTTATCGATATGGCTTACATGAACTAGCACTCCCCTGTTGAAAAAAGCTAATTAAAAAAACGTGATTAAACATTGGGGCTGTATTAGTGACTTAGAAACAGAGAGACATTTAGAGGTTTAAAGGTTATAAAGTATAATAATATAACTATGTCGGTTGTTCAAAGCGGTTGAATGGATAGTAAAGGCGTTATTTATCATTTTAAACAATAACATTTTTGTGTTGACTGTCCCTTTAATTCCTGTTTAAAAGAATATGTGATGTAAACAACAGTCTCCTTTGAATGAAAAAATAATTACAGCTGTGGGAAGATATTTTTAGGCTGTTCAAAAATCAGGTCTCAAATTCATAAAGGGAAGAACTTTGACTTAATATCTGCTAGCGCAGCTAAAGTGAATAGTTCGTAGGCCAAAGCTCATGTTTTTGTACTAAATAGCTGCAGCTGCTGTGAAATATTCTACAGCAGCTGCCTCACTATATAGCAGATGGATTCTTTTGTAATTTTTATTTTATATTGTCCCAGAGATTGTTTAGTGTGTGTATGTTGTGTATTTATGATCTCTTCTGCTCAAAACTTTATTTAAGAGATAAAATTTTTTTGCAAACATCATGTAGGCACTTCTTCTATAATTAGCTGTAGAAACCCCAACCTTATAAGATACCAGAACTCTCAGATTCACTAATTCACACTCTTTTTTTTTATAATGAGGACCAGAATGAATATGAAATTTGAGTAGTGGGAGATGAATGTCGAACAGAGAGACATAAAACCTGAAAGGAAGCAACCAAAGAGATAAAAAAACATTGGAAGTAAAAACAGGGCCATCTTAACGACCCCGGTGGCACTTGACAGGCACTTGACTCTGTCACTGTCATACCTGGCTACTTCCAGGTATGTTCTCTCTCCTCCTGGGCTTGAAGCAGATTGATTGGCACTAGCACTCGCACATGTTTAGCAAGCATCATGCCCAGGGGGAGCAGTCACAACAGTTCCAGCAGTTCAGTGACTGTGTATCAGACTCAGTGCCAGTTAAACCGCTGCTCCTACCCACTGTCCCTGGGGGGAGGTTGGGATTCAGAGCTGGTCATAGGGGCAGCAATGAAGGTGGGAGTCATACAAGCGCATTGCTTCCCTCCCACACCAGACCACCACACCTCATATCCCCATAGTTACCCTCTCAGGTATTTTCCTGCTCCCCACACAGCTCCCTACTAATCATAAAACCCCAATCCTGATTCATATAGAAACCAACCACACATATATAAGACAGCAAGAGGCTCCCGTGTCACACACAGCTGATAACTCACATCACAGATTAATATCTATGCTTCTATTTTGCATTTATAATAATTTAATTGAGTGCTATGGTTGTAGTTAGATAGGTAGAAGTGGTGGGGGGCATCATTTTATTCTCAGACCCAGGCAGTCCAATATCTTGAGCCAGCCCTGAGTAAAAGCAAAGGAGCAAACAATTGCTCTGTAGCAACCCAAGGGTTGCAGGTTCGATCCGCAGCGAGGTCCACTCAGCCTTTCATCGATAAAATAAGCAGCAACCTTGAGACCCTTTTACAAGTACCCAATACATACATACATACATATGTGCCGGCAAGACAATGTATCTTGCTGAAGGCACGTATTCAAAAATTGTATTCACTGAGGGACACATCCAGTGGATGAAAGTCTCGTTAACACTATCTGCTCTAAGTGCTTCAGCAGTGGCTTTCAGCAATACAGGGAGTGCTTGCACAGAGACACTTTGGCCTAGATTATAAATTGAGTGCAAAAATATTAGCACCATTGTTTGTTTGTATTTTTGTGCTCATATTACAAGTCCAAAGTAATTTTTTTATTGCTTAAAGGGAAACTAAACACACATTTTTTCTTTCATGATTCAGCATGCAATTTTAAGCAGCTTTCTAATTTACTCCTATTATCAATTTTTCCTTGTTCTCTTGCTATCTTTATTTAAAAAGCAGGAATGTGATGCATAGGGGCGGCCCATTTTTGGTTGAGAACCTGGGTTATGCTTGCTTATTAGTGGGTAAATGTCAGCCTTCAATAAAAAAGCACTATCCATGGTGCTGAACCTAAAATGGGCTGGCTGCTAAGATTTACATTCATGATTTTCAAATAAAGATAGCAAGAGAACGAAGAAAAATTGAGAATAGGAGTAAATTAGAAAGTTGCTTAAAATTGCATGCTCTATCTGAATCACTAAAGAAAAAAAATTGGGTTCAGTGTCCCTTTAAGCGATAGTATATGGTGCACTGGCATCTGCATGTCGGGTGAGTGCGGGTGTTCTAAACTCCTCACATAGACTAATATGGGGAAGCGGAGTAAAATTCATGTCAGAAGCCAAGGGTGTGCTAATCCGATGGTGCTGAAGTGTGGTTTAATTATTGATTTTGAATGATTTTTAAAATTACAGTTTTTATTGTGCAGTTTTGTAATGTATGCATCTCCTTCCCATTTGAAAATTAAGTATATGCCCCTTAGAGAGACAACCTAAAAAGTGGCTTCCACCGGGGAAATAGAAGTACTCACGATCATTCTTAAATAATTTCGCCAGTCCAGACACCATTAGATCATCTGCCCCTAGTTTGCATATAGCTAATTTGAACTTTTACAAAACAGAAAGCCTTTTTTATATTTACAGAACACACAAAATAAGCACTCCCTTTAAGGAATAAACAAGTGGACAAATGTATACACCAAAAAAAATGTAGTTGATTCAGTCACAGAGTTCAAACCATTACTTTGAAGGTTTGAAAGTCTTTTTTTGCAAGCAAATAAATGCTTGCAGCCCAAATTATCAAGCAGCGGGCAGACATTGCTAAATGCTGTTGGCATTTAACATTGCACAAGCATTTCTGGTTAAATGCTTGTGCAATGCCGCCCCCTGCACATTCGCGGCCAATTGGCCGCTAGCAGGGGGTGTCAATCAACCTAATCGTATCTGATCGTATCTGATTATTGCTGTCCGCCACCTCAGAGGTGGCGGATGAGTTAAAGATCAGCAGTCAAACTTCGGGGGGTAGATTGCAGAATTCGCTGCTTGGTAAATCTACCCCTTGAAATTTACTGTTTTACTCTATTCAACAGCAATCCAGCAATGTCCTTGTTAGTTAATTGATGCCTGTGTCAGCCAATAAGTATGTAATCTTCCCTTTTGTCGAATCCTGACGCCATAAAAAAGATCTTTCTTGTACTTATGCTGGCTTGTAGAAGTAACGCTAGCTACGCTGCTGCTCTGAAGATGTTCCCATTAGGAAATAAGTGAGTATTCATTTTCATTGACAGAGCACTAATATTGTCAAAATTCAGATGAACCGAACATTAAACTGATATTGGACAAAAAAATCATCATCATCTGAAATTATTTTTTTTTGTCTGTGCACTTCTAAATATATAAATATATATATATGTATATATATATATATATACATGTGGCCCTCATTTTACAACGGTTCAATTTACACCCTTTCAGAATAACAACCTTTTTTTCCAGTCATGTGACTGCTTTTGAAAAGCATTGAGAAGCAGTGCATTTATTAAAATAGCCAGAAGGTGGAGCTGTCTGCTTGTGTTGCAGCAAAGCCAAGCAAGCTGTAATTAATCAGTTTAACCAGACCTGAGCTATCGAGCAGATTTCAAAGGAACAAGATATTCCTGTCTATAAATCAGTCCAGATTGGAATGCATAGAAAGAACTGTTTGCAGAAAAATGCAAGTGAAGTCTGTGTTGTGTGATTATTTTATTAGGTTTATAATGCTGTTTAGCAAATGTTTTTGTTCATTTAACTTAGTTTAATTATATATTCTGTGTTTTGTGATCATTTTATTAGGTTTATAATGCTGTTTAGCATTTAAGTCTTCATTTCAAAGCTTTAAAAATAATGTATTAGGTGTTGTATGACAATTGTGAGAGGGGCCTGGAACCTATCTCCCTCACTTCCCATTGACTTACATTATGAACTGGGTTTCAATTTACAACGTTTTCGATTTACAACCATTCCTTCTGCAACCTAACCCCGGCGTAAAGTGAGGGCTACCTGTATATATATTTATTAATTTAGTTGTCTGCAAATGTATATACAAAAACTGTACACTCACATACAAAAATGCTAAAATACTGAAAAGTTTAAGTTTTTAATGTGGTACTCTCTGTATAGTGGTTACTGAAGTACTTTTTACCAGCTCAGCCTCCTCCCAGCTCACTGCAATTAAGCTAGTAATAAAATTGTTTAAAAAATAAATCCCAAACCACCGTAAACCTCAGCACACTCCTACTTCCTGTCATGGTCCTTATTGTTGGCCCTGTAACCATGTATTCATTAAAGGGACATGAAACCTACATTGTTTTCTTTCATGATTCAGAGCATACAACTTTTCAATTTACATCCACCTAGTCTCATATATATTATATTTGTATTTTTGTGGTAGGGCAAAAAAAAAAATTTGACCACCATTTTGAAACTTAGGTTTAAAAAACACACTTTTGTGAAGATGTTGTGGCTATTGTCTTCAAATCTTGTTCCTAAAAAGTTAAATATGCCCACAAACCCTCAGCTCATATACGTTTTTATTAAGGTTTTTCCCCTGTTGTTCTTTATTAACTAAGGTGATCACATGCATAGAAAATAGAAAGGCTTTCCATGGGAGTTTCTTGGGCATTCCATTGGAATAACCTGTATGTAATGAAGAAACTTTGCAGGCAATTTATTTAACAATACCATTTTTTGAGTATTTTTGTGTGAATGGTTTAATTTATCATTTTGAATAATTTTTAAAATTACAATTTTTATTGTGCAGTTTTGTAAAGTATGCATTTACTTGCCATAAGAAAACGCAGTAAATGCCCCTTAGCGAGACACCCTAAAAAGTGACTTTAGATCATTCCACCGGGGAAATAGAAGTACTCGCGAACATTCTTAAATAATCTCGCCAGCCCATTCACGATTAGATCATCGGTCTCTAGTTTGCATATAGATTATTTGAACTTTTACAAAACAGAAAGCCTTTTTTTTTATTTACAAAACACACATTATGGGCAAGATTTTGCAGGCGACACCGGTTTTTACGTGGTTTTGCTATAAATGCGGCGCGTATATTTCACCCGTCACCCGCAATTTTTACTCCCATAAGCTAACATAGAATCGCGTCGCAAATTGGTATCAGATATTCAGCGCAAGGACCTATGCAGCGAAAATGGAGACATTATACTCCATTTTCACCTCGCCACACATAGGCAGACGCAGCAAGCCTTGCGCTGAAAATGTGAGCACCGTAACTGGTTAAAAATATTAACTAACACCTAACGCATGTGCAATATCTATCTACCTGTCAACCGCCAACCCCCACCGCAATAACTGATAAAACTATTAACCCCTTATCCGCCATTAACCCACATCACAGAAACCTAATAAATGTATTAACACCTAATCCGTCATTCACCCACATCGCAATAAAGCTAATAAATGTATTAACCCCTAATCTGTCATTGACCCACATCCCAATGAACCTAATAAATGTATTAACCCATAATCCGCCATTCACTCACATCAAATTAACCTAATTAAACTATTAACCCCTAATCCGCCATTCACCCACATCGCAATTAACCTAATTAAACTATTAACCTCTAATCCGCCATTCTACCACATCACAATAAACCTAATTAATCTATTAACCCCTAAACCGCCAAACCCCCACATCGCAACATCAAAACACTCCCTAAATTAACCCCAAATTACATAAAATAATAAAATACTAAATTACAATTAAAATATAAAATCCTAACAGTACTAAAATAAACAACCTAATATTAAATTAAAATAATCTAAAATTACAAAAAATAAAAAATTCTAACACTACAGAAAATAATAAACCAGATTATCAAAAATAAAAAATTAAACCTAATCCCTATAAAAATAATAAAGACCCCCCCAAAATAAAAACACCCCCTAATCTAATACTAAACTATTATTTGCCAGACTTCAGTAATGGTGAGTACCTATTTGGGGTTTAGAATTAGGATTTTTTTTTTTTTTTTTTTTTTTTTAGATTAGGGATTTAATGGGCACTTGTGAAAGCTGAATCCCCTTTTAAGGGCAGTACAAGAGCTGAATGCCCTTTTAAGGGCAATGCCCATACAAATGCCCCTTTAGGGGCAATGGGTAGTTTAGGATTTTGTAGTGTTAGTTTTTTTATTTTGGGGGTTTTGTGGGTGGGGGGTTTTACTGTTAGAGGGGGGACTTAGTTTTTTTTTTTTAATGTGAAAGAGCTGTTTAACTTAGGGCAATGCTCTACAAAAGGCCCTTTTAAGGGCTATTGGTAGTTTAGTTTTAGTTTAGGGGTATTTTTATTTGGGGGGCTTTTTTATTTTCATAGGGATTAGGTTTAATTTTTTTATTTTTGATAATTTGGTTTATTATTTTATGTAATGTTAGATTTGTTTATTTTTTGTAATTTTAGATTAATTTAAACATAGTTTTTTATTTTAAAAAAGTTTTTTTATTTTAATTGTAATTTAGTATTTTTTAATTTAGGTAATTTGGGTTAATTTAGGGAGTGTTAGATTAGGGGGTTTAGTCATTTAAATAGGTTAATTGTGTTGTGGGGGTTTGGCGGTTTAGGGCTAAATAGGTTTATTAGGTTAATTGCGATGTGGGTTAATGTTGGTTTAGGGGTTAATAGATTTATTAGGATAATTGCGATGTGGGTTAATGGGGGACTAGGGGCTAATAGTTAAATTAGGTTAATTGTGATGTTGGTTAATGGCGGATTGGGGTTAATAAATTTATTAGGTAGTTTGCGATGTGGGTGAATGGTGGGTTAGGGGTTAATACATATATTTGGGAGATTGAGATGTGGGTGAATGGCGAGTTAGGGGTTAATACATATATTAGGGAGATCATGATGTGTGTTAATGGCGGGTTAGTGGTTAATACATATATTAGGGAGATTGTGATATGGGTGAATGGCGGGTTAGGGGTTAATACATATATTAGGGATATCGTGATTTGGGTGAATGGCAGACTAAGGGCTAATAGTTTAATTAGGCATATTGCGTTGTGGAGGGTTGTTGGTTTAGGGGTTAATACTTTTTTTATTAGTTGCGATGTGGGGGGATTGCGGATATAGGGGTTTTTACGAGTCAGGTTTATTTTTGCAAGGCGGGTTAGACTTTTACGGGAGATTTAACATTTTTTTTTATTTTCTTAGGCACCAGCAATTTCTAGAGTGCCGTAAGTCAATGTTGACTCCAGAAATTTGTATTTACGCACATTTCTGGACATCGCTAGTTTATCCAACTTACGGCACTTTATGAACTGCTGGGGGGTTTATGTGAGTCCCCAATGTGCGAGGGGAAATTACGGGTGACACGGGTGTGACGGATACCCTGGTTAACCCGACTGGGTAGCTCCGCCAAATGGGTCCTGCTTCCTCCCTGCCGACTGCAGCTATGTAGCTGGCAAGTGACCACAGCCTGTACCCACCCCTGATGCCTGACAGCACCAGTATTCAGGGTCCCACCCTGTGGCAGACTCCAGCTACCCAGACTAGGTAGTTCTGCCAGAGAGTCCTTCCTCTGCCTGGAACAGGCTGCTATGTAGCCCAGGAAAGTGATTTTAGCTGGATCTCACCCAAATAACTAGACATACTAGCATTCAGGTGAAACAGGAACTGATTTTATTGTAAAACATACACTCGTTTTATACACAAAGCTCATCTTGATAAGACACTGGACAATCCCACAATTTTCCTGCCATTCCCGCGCCTCCAGACAGACCAGCGCCTCCATAGCAGCAATAGTCCCACTGAATCCCAGGACCCAGGTGTGACAGTTTTGGGGTGATCCCAATGGAGCGGTGGCACTTCCAGGGTGTCATTTGAAAGCTCTCGGTCCCCAGATTTCACAGTCGAAAAAGTGTCATGATTCGTTACTGGGGACTGGAGATACAGCCCATTTAAATTATAGGAGAAAGGGTGTCCAAAAACCCTGGTTTCCAAAGGAATTCCCCTCCGGTAATCCCTCACCTCTTGTCCTCCCTAGGGGCTACCAATCTCCAAAAGAGCGGAAATCTGGGGCAAAGGGCCGCTGGAGCGACCAGGGGTAAAGTTAGTGGGTGTCCTGCTGATCTGTGGCTGACCGGGAGTTCCAGGAGCCCGGCCAGCCTGAGAGGGGTTAGGCGGGTGTCAGTTGTAAGGTGACCGACCGGGAGTTCCAGGAGCCCGGCCAGCCTAGGAGGGTTTTTCCTGGTCATAGATCAGCTTTTCCATGGTCACGTGTACATAGCAAAACAACACATAGCACGCATCTGGGAGATCCCATAAGCCATGATATGGCCAAATCTAATGTAACAGGCAGTGAGCCATGTAGTAGGGGTTGGGGGGTAGTCTTAGCTGTCTGGTGTCCGTGAAAGCGGGTTTCAGCAGTTACGCTGAAGCCTGCGCCGTATATGTAATCTCACCCTATATGTTGTATTAACATGTTTTGAAAACATGCCCCCTTCATACTGCTTAGATCGTCAATCACTGGTGATGTGCTCAAAATTGTCAAAATTCAGATGAACTAAACACTAAACTGATATTGGACAAAAAAAAAACAATTAGGTGACAAACAATAAATCTGAAATTATTATATATATTATTATTATTATCGGTTATTTATAGAGCGCCAACAGATTCCGCAGTGCTATAAACAAATGCGTAGTACATCAAAACAATTATAGGGATCAAATGGGTAGAGAGCCCTGCCAAGAGTTGCACTGTTGTAGTCAGCTCTTAAGCAGGTGATCTACAAACAGCTGGACTTTTAGGCTTACATGCTAAGGGGGTTCAGGGGATAACAATGGAGGAGAGGAACTGCTATAAAGAAAGGTTAGCATAGGCTGTATGCATCCCTAAACAGTACAGTATTTAGGGAGTGCTTGAAGTTTTCAAAACTAGGGGAGAGTCTTGTGAAGCGAGGCAGAGAGTTCCACAAGATGGGAGCTAGTCTGGAGTAGTCCTGTAAATGGGAGTGTGATGAGGTAAAAAGAGAGGAGGAGAGTAGGAGGTCATGAGCAGAGCGAGGGGGACGGGATGGAGAGTATCTGGAGACAAGGTCTGAAATATAGGGGGGAGCAGTGCAGTTGAGGGCTTTGTATATCAGATTGAGAATTTTGTGTTTTTTCCTAGAGGCAAGAGGAAGCCAGTGAAGTGACGTGTAAGGAAGATGAGCCTGGCAGAGGCATTCATTATGGATTGTAAAGGAGCTAGGCAGCAGGTGGGGAGACCAGAGAGGACAGAGTTGCAGTAATCGAGGCGGGAAAGGATGAGAGAGTGGATTCAAATCTTAATTGTGTCTTGTGTAAGGAAGTGTCTGATTTTAGAGATGTTTTTAAGGTGGAAGTGGCAGGCTTTAGCCAAGGACTGAATGTGAGGAGTGAAAGAAAGATCTGAGTCAAATGTGACCCTGAGACATCGGGCATGCGGTGTAGGGGTAATGATGGAGTTGTCGACAGTTATAGAGAGGTTGGGTTGGAGATTTTGGAAGAAGGGGTGAAAATAAGGAGCTCAGTTTTAGAGAGATTTAGCTTGAGGTAGTGAGAGGACATCCAGGAAGAGATGTGAGAAAGACAGTTAGTGACATGGGTTAGCAAGGAAAGAGATAGGTCTGGTGCAGAGAAATAGATTTGGGTGTCGTCGGCATACAAATGATATTGGAAACCCTGGGACTTTATTAGGGAACCTAGTGATGACGTGTAGATCGAGAAGAGAAGGGGGCCGAGGACAGAGCCTTGCGGTACTCCGACAGAAAGTGGTGACGGGGCAGAGGAGGCCCCAGAGAAGGCTGCACTAAAGGTACAGTTTGACAGGTAGGAAGAGAGCCACAAGAGGGCTGTGTCACAGATGCCAAAGGATTGGAGAGTTTGGAGCAAAAGAGGGTGGTCAACAGTGTCAAAGGCTGCGTACAGATCAAGCAGGATAAGCAGGGAGAAGTGACCTTTTGATTTTGCTGTAAGTAGGTAGTTGGTAACCTTAACAATTACTGTCTCTGTGGAGTGATGGGGATGAAATCCAAATTGCAGTGGGTCAAGGAGGGAGTTTAATGTAAGGAAGTGAGATAGGAGTGCATATACTAGTTTTTTGAGAAGCTTTGAGGCAAGAGGGAGGAGGGAAATAGGGATGTAGTTGGATGGGGAGGTAGGATCAAGGGAAGGTTTTTTGAGGATAGGTGTGACCACTGCATGTTTCAGAGATGAGGGAAATATACCAGTGCTGAGGGAGTTGAAAATGTGTGTGAGTATAGGGGTATGGGTAGCAGAGAGGGAGGGGAGTAACTGTGAGGGGATAGGGTCAAGGGGACAGGTAGTGAGGTGAGAGCGCAGTATAAGTACCAAAACTTCTTCCTCAATAACAGGGGAAAATTAGCTAAGTTTAAGGTTATGTGGGTTGTGGTTGATTGAGAGCATTTGAGGAGGTGAGAAAATGGAATTATGTTGAGAGCTGATTTAGTTTCTGATGGAGTCGATTTTGTTAATGAAGTGGCTGGCAAAGTCTTGAGCTGACAGAGGAGTTGTATTAGGAGGTGGGGGAGGGCAGAGAAGAGTATTGAAAGTAGAGAACAGACTTTTTGGGTTTGAAGAAATATTAGAGATAAGAGTAGAGAAGTAGTGTTGCTTATGGAGATTAAGGGCAGAATAGTAGGAGTTCAATATGATTTTGTAATGAAGAAAATCAGCTGAACTCTGAGATTTTCTCCAGTGCTGCTCAGCAGTACAGGAACATCTGTGTAGGTACCGTGTCAGAGGTGTATGCCAGGGCTGAGGATGAGTGTGTGATTTCCGAGCTATGGTAAGAGGGGCCAGATTGTCAAAGATGGATGTAAGGGTGGAATTATAGTGGCAGATAGATTGGTCAGGGCAGAAAAAGGAGGAGAAGGATGAGAGGAGAGGTTTGAGGGAATTAGCAAGCTGTTGCTGATCTAATGACATAATGCTTCTGTGAAGTTTGGTGTGAGGAGTAGAAGGAGGGAGAGTTGTAGGGAGGGATGATATGTTGCAAGTAAGGAGATGGTGGTTAGAAAGAGGAAAGGGGGAGTTTGTGAAGTTTAAGAGAGTGCATCAATAGCTAAAGATCAGGTCAAGGGAGTGACCATCTGAGTAAGTGGGAGAATCAGTCCATTGTGACAAACTGAAAGAGAAAGTGAGTTGCAGAAGTTGTTTTGCAGATGAGGCAGTGGGAATGTCAAGAGTGATGTTGAAATAGCCAAGAATGAGGGCAGGAGTGTCTGAAGAAAGGAAACAAGGTAGCCAGGCAGCCACGTGATCTAGAAATTGAGTTGAGGAGCCAGGGGGTCGGTATATGACTGCAACACGTATAGAGAGAGGAGAGAATAAGTGAATCATGTGGGTTTCAAATGAGGAAAATGTGAGGTAAGAGATGGGTTGTATTTGTTGCAACGAGAGGAAAGTAAAATACCTACACCACCTCCTTGTCTATTACCAGACCTAGGAGTGTGGCTGAAGGGGAGACCCCCATGTGACAGAGCAGCAGTGGATGCTGTGTCTACGGGAGAGAGCCAGGTTTCTGTTAGGGCCAGAAGGTTGAGGGAGCGAGAGATAAAGAGGTTATGTATAGAAGTGAGCTTGTTGCAAACAGAGCGAGAGTTCCAGAGTGCACAAGAGAAAGGGGTAGTGGCTTTTGATGCAAGAGGAATGTGAGTAAGGTTGACTGAGTTGTGTTTTCTAAGTCTATGGGATGGTACACATGGATGTGCACGGCTTGGCAGTTGTTGGGGACTAGGATTAGGGGAGATGTCACCAGCAGTTAGTAAAAGCAAGAGGGAGAGTGACATGAGATGAGATACAGATTTGCAGTAATGAGACTGTTTTTGAGACGAGGTGCAGGGGGGAGAGAGAGTGTTTACGAATAGGTAAAATAAGGTGAGTTTAAGAGAGATGGGCTAATGAACAGTGCAGGTGGAGAGGGAGAAGGAGTAATTGAATAATGTAGTTTGTTATAGAGACAAGAGGCAGCAAAAAGGAATATGAATATATTGAGCATTTTTACAAAAGTGGGAACCAATGAAATACATAAGACACAGTATTACAGCAGAAATTGCATAAGGAAACAATGAGGTACATAAAACATAATATTACAAAAGTACTTGCCTTGTGTTTTGTTCCTTGCCCAATCCTTGTTCAATTCTTGTATAATTCAATTGTTAATGCCTTACTTTAAAAACATGTGAAAATATGTTGTTGTAGCAATGCACAGCCCAGTGCAATGCACATCCCAAGCTGATGTTAAAATATATAGGCAGGGAAGTCAGCTTTGTCCACTAAATTACTTGATTGATAAATCAGAGACAAATAAAGGGCCAATTTGAAAGTTAGATTCTGGTCTGGTCAGGGTGAGTTAAGTAAACAGACAATAAAATTTGGAGGAGGTTAAAACTATGGCATAAGACGGCTATACATTTTAGAATAATAGCAAGTATTGATAAGGATTGGACATCACATGGCAATTATCAAAACATTAAAAGTAAGACATTGGATAATAGTACAACAAATGTAGGACTAAATTAACAACCTAAAATCATTTACTCTATATAAATATACACATACCAAAAGAGAGTTACAGGAGAGGAAAAAACACCAGAGTGCAGTGAATACTTTGCAGATTGACAGGGACTCTATTCACGTACCAAAAGAGAGTTATATATATAAATTTAGTTGCCTGCAAATCTATATAAAAAACTGTACATTTACACACAAAAATGCTGAAATACTGTAAAGTAGCTAAATTACTTCTTAAATGTTTAGTTTTTAATGTAGTACTCTCTGTATAGTGGTTACTAAAATATGTTTAACAGCTCAGCCTCCTTCCAGCTCACTGTAATTAAAATGGTTTAAAAAATAAATCCCAAACCACCGTAAACCTCAGCACACTCCTACTTCCTGTCATGGTCCTTATTGTTGGCCCTGTAACCATGTATTCATTAAAGGGACATGAAACCTACATTGTTTTCTTTCATGATTCAGATAGAGCATACAATATTCCAATTCACATCCACCCAGTCTCATATATTTTCTACTTGTATTTTTGTGGTAGGGAAAAAAGAATTTGCCCACCATTTTAAAACTTAGATTTAAAAACACACTATTGTGAAAAGTAGATGTTGTGGCTATTGTTCCTAAAAAGTTAAATATACCAACAATTACTCAGCTCATATAATTTTTTTTTAATAAGGTTGTTCTTTATTAACAATGGTGATCACATGCATAGAAAATATATAGGCTTTTCATGGGGGTTTCTTGGGCATTCTATTGGAATAACCTGTATGTAATGAAGAAACTTTGCAGGCAAGTTCTTCAACAAAACAATTTTTTCTTGAGTATTTTTGTGTGAATGGTTTAATTATTCATTTTGAATGATTTTTAGAATTACGATTTGTATTGTGCAGTCTTGTAATGTATGAATCTACTTGCCATAAGAAAATGCAGAATATGCCCCTTAGCGAGACACCCTGGCTTTAGATCATTCCTCCGTGAAATAGAAGTTCTGGCGAACATTCTTAAATAATCTCGCCAGCCCAGACACCATTAGATAATCGGCCCCTAGTTTGCATATATATTATTTGAACTTTTTAATAACATGCCACCCTGTGGGCGCTTTATGAGACTGGCAAAACTGATATGAGAATTTCTCTGTGGAACTGGTGATCTTAAGAAATCAGACCCTTAGTCACTTCCCCTGATTGCATCTTCTTACTCAACTGCCAAGTATACTCAATGTTGTACCTGGTCAATTACAAGTATACTCAATGTTGTGCCTGGTCAATTACAAGTATACTCAATGTTGTGCCTGGTCAATTACTAGTATACTCAATGTTGTGCCTGGTCAATTACTAGTATACTCAATGTTGTGCCTGGTCAATTACAAGTATACTCAATGTTGTGCCTGGTCAATTACAAGTATACTCAATGTTGTGCCTGGTCAATTACTAGTATACTCAATGTTGTGCCTGGTCAATTACAAGTATACTCAATGTTGTGCCTGGTCAATTACTAGTATACTCAATGTTGTGCCTGGTCAATTACAAGTATACTCAATGTTGTGCCTGGTCAATTACAAGTATACTCAATGTTGTGCCTGGTCAATTACAAGTATACTCAATGTTGTGCCTGGTCAATTACAAGTATACTCAATGTTGTGCCTGGTCAATTACAAGTATACTCAATGTTGTGCCTGGTCAATTACAAGTATACTCAATGTTGTGCCTGGTCAATTACAAGTATACTCAATGTTGTGCCTGGTCAATTACAAGTATACTCATTGTTGTGCCTGGTCAATTACAAGTATACTCAATGTTGTGCCTGGTCAATTACAAGTATACTCAATGTAGGACTAAATTAACAACCTAAAATCATTTACTCTATATAAATATACACATACCAAAAGAGAGTTACAGGAGAGGAAAAAACACCAGAGTGCAGTGAATACTTTGCAGATTGACAGGGACTCTATTCACGTACCAAAAGAGAGTTATATATATTAATTTAGTTGCCTGCAAATCTATATAAAAAAACTGTACATTTACACACAAAAATGCTGAAATACTGTAAAGTAGCTAAATTACTTCTTAAATGTTTAGTTTTTAATGTAGTACTCTCTGTATAGTGGTTACTAAAATATGTTTAACAGCTCAGCCTCCTTCCAGCTCACTGTAATTAAAATGGTTTAAAAAATAAATCCCAAACCACCGTAAACCTCAGCACACTCCTACTTCCTGTCATGGTCCTTATTGTTGGCCCTGTAACCATGTATTCATTAAAGGGACATGAAACCTACATTGTTTTCTTTCATGATTCAGATAGAGCATACAATATTCCAATTCACATCCACCCAGTCTCATATATTTTCTACTTGTATTTTTGTGGTAGGGAAAAAAGAATTTGCCCACCATTTTAAAACTTAGATTTAAAAACACACTATTGTGAAAAGTAGATGTTGTGACTATTGTTCCTAAAAAGTTAAATATACCAACAATTACTCAGCTCATATAAATTTTTTTTAATAAGGTTGTTCTTTATTAACAATGGTGATCACATGCATAGAAAATATATAGGCTTTTCATGGGGGTTTCTTGGGCATTCTATTGGAATAACCTGTATGTAATGAAGAAACTTTGCAGGCAAGTTCTTCAACAAAACAATTTTTTCTTGAGTATTTTTGTGTGAATGGTTTAATTATTCATTTTGAATGATTTTTAGAATTACGATTTGTATTGTGCAGTCTTGTAATGTATGAATCTACTTGCCATAAGAAAATGCAGAATATGCCCCTTAGCGAGACACCCTGGCTTTAGATCATTCCTCCGTGAAATAGAAGTTCTGGCGAACATTCTTAAATAATCTCGCCAGCCCAGACACCATTAGATAATCGGCCCCTAGTTTGCATATATATTATTTGAACTTTTTAATAACATGCCACCCTGTGGGCGCTTTATGAGACTGGCAAAACTGATATGAGAATTTCTCTGTGGAACTGGTGATCTTAAGAAATCAGACCCTTAGTCACTTCCCCTGATTGCATCTTCTTACTCAACTGCCAAGTATACTCAATGTTGTACCTGGTCAATTACAAGTATACTCAATGTTGTGCCTGGTCAATTACAAGTATACTCAATGTTGTGCCTGGTCAATTACTAGTATACTCAATGTTGTGCCTGGTCAATTACAAGTATACTCAATGTTGTGCCTGGTCAATTACTAGTATACTCAATGTTGTGCCTGGTCAATTACAAGTATACTCAATGTTGTGCCTGGTCAATTACAAGTATACTCAATGTTGTGCCTGGTCAATTACAAGTATACTCAATGTTGTGCCTGGTCAATTACAAGTATACTCAATGTTGTGCCTGGTCAATTACAAGTATACTCAATGTTGTGCCTGGTCAATTACAAGTATACTCAATGTTGTGCCTGGTCAATTACAAGTCAGACTTCCGAAGCAGAATCTAGTGTGGCCGTTTCAGAATTCCTAAAGCACAGTAAATCGCTTAAAACTGACATTGGAATGTATGCTATGTATACTCACTACTGATTTACTGAAAGTCAGGGTGTGTTTAAATTCCAGAAAGAAGAAATGTTTTTTATAATGCACTGCCCCATCTAAAGAAAGCCTAGAAATTAAATTAATAATACACTAGGTCAATAAAAAATGAAAAATAGAAACTAAATGTGGAAAATCAATGATAACATCTGTAAAGCTAACATATAAAATTGACAAAATATGTATTAAATACAACTGCCCTAGCATATTCCAAGTTTATAGATTACCAAATTGTATAACTTAACCAAAGAGACAGACATAAAACCCAAATTTGTTGTTTCCTGATTGAGATAGAACATTTCATTTTAAACAAATTTCAACATTACTTCTATTATCACATTTTCTTTATTTTCTTGTTATTCTTTGTTGAAAAGAAGCAAGGTAAGTTCAGCAGCTGTTTTGTAACAATGTTATACATTCACAAGAGCACTAGACGGCAGCACTATTTCCTGTCATGTAGTGCTCCAGACATGTGCACGCTATCTATCTATATATCTCTTCAACAAAGAATAACAAGAGAATGAAGCAAAATTGATAATAGACGTAAATTGGAAACTTTTTTAAAACGTGCTAACGAGCAGTTTTCCCTCACCGCTCACTTACATGCAGCGCTGGTATTACGAGTTTTCCGAAACCCGTCGTTAAAAGACAAGAAGTGAGCGTTGAGCAAAATTTTGCTCATTACCGCACTCCAATACCAGCGCTGCTTAAGTCAGCGGTGAGCTGGTCGTACGTGCTTGTGCACGATTTCCCCATAGGAATCAACGGGGAGAGCCGGCTGAAAAAAAGTCTAACACCTGCAAAAAAGCATCGTAAAACTCCTTAACGCAGCCCCATTGATTCCTATGTGGAAATAAAATTTATGTTTACACCTAACACCCTAACATGAACCCTGAGTCTAAACATCTCTAATATTACACTTATTAACCCTAATCTGCCGCCCCCGACATCGCCGACACCTACATTATAATTATTAACCCCTAATCTGCCGCTCCGGACACCTCCGCCTCCTACATTATATGTATTAACCCATAATCTGCTGCCCCCAACATCGCCGACACCTACATACTATTTATTAACTCCTAATCTGCCGCCCCCAATGTCGTCGCAACCTACCTACATTTATTAACCCCTAATCTGCCGCCCCCAACGTCGCCGCCACTATATTAAAGTTATTAACCTCTAAACCTAAGTCTAACCCTTACACCCCCTAACAAATATAATTTAAATAAATCTAAATAAAATTCCTATCATTAACTAAATTATTCCTATTTAAAACTAAATACTTACCTATAAAATAAACCCTAAGATAGCTACAATATAACTAATAGTTACATTGTATCTAGCTTAGGGTTTATTTTTATTTTACAGGCAAGTTTGTATTTATTTTAACTAGGTAGAATAGTTATTAAATAGTTATTAACTATTTAATAACTACCTAGCTAAAATAAATACAAATTTACCTGTAAAATAAAACCTAACCTAAGTTACAATAACACCTAATACTACACTATAATTAAATAAACATAAAATATTTATGTTTATTAAGTGTTTTCTGTTTCTCCACTGTAATGTAGATGACTTATATATATATATATATATATATATATATATATATATATATATATATATATATATATGAATTTGTCAGTTTTTATGTACATATGTACTTATGTTTTTAATTTAGTTTAATTAATTGATCATGCTGTCCCTTTAAATAGGAGGCTTGCACATCCTATGATTAAGTGCTCCTGTGAGCACGAAACTAGTCAGGATGTTTGCCTGCCAGATACCTTATTTTAAACTGATCCATTATTTTTGTTTTTATCAGCCCTTCTCCATGGTGCCTTATTAGTGCGGCTGTTCCTTTTTCTTTGCTATGTTTATCATGGTCCTCCTGGCCGTTTTTACAGCCTAGCACCCCCATAGCCAAGTCTGGATGGACTATTCCAGTCACTGCTCATTTTTGTCACAAGCCTCGTTTTGGGATCTGCAGCAGTGGAGAGTGTGTTTGGTTATTTAAATTATATTTAAGTTAGGGGGTGTTAGGGTTATTTAGGGGTTAATAACTTTAATATAGTGGCGGCGATGTTGGAGGCGGCAGATTAGGGGTTAATAAATGTAGGTAGGTGGCGTCGATGTTAGGGACGGCAGATTAGGGGTTAATAATATTTAACTAATGTTTGCGAGGCGGGAGTGCAGCGGTTTAGGGGTTAATATGTTTATTATAGTGGCGGCGACGTTGGGGCAGCAGATTAGGGGTTAATAAATATAATATAGGTGTCGGCGATGTTGGGGGCAGCAGATTAGGGGTTCATAAATATAATGTAGGTGGCGGCGGTGTCCGGAGCGGCAGATTAGGGTTTAATCATTTTATTTTAGTGTTTGCAATGCGGGAGAGCCTCGGTTTAGGGGTTAACAGGTAGTTTAAGGGTGTTAGTGTACTTTTTAGCACTTTAGTTATGAGTTTTATATTACGGCGTTGTACCATAAAACTCTTAACTACTGACTTTTAAATGCGTTAGGACTCTTGACGGGGTAGGGTGTACCTCTCACTTTTTGGCCTCCCAGGACAGACTCGTAATACCAGCACTATGGAAGTCACATAGAAAAAAGACTTTACGAAGTTTACGTAAGTCGTTTTGCGGTAAGGCCAAAGAAGTGTGCGGTGCCCCTAAACCTTCAAGATTCGTAATAGCAGCAGGCGTAAAATAGCAGCGTTAGGACCTCTTAATGCTGCTTTTTCAGCCTAACACACAACTCATAATTTAGCCGATTGAAAACTAAAGCTGTAATGATATTGGTGCATGGGTGACTAGAGGGGGGGGGCAAGGGGGGCTTTTGACCCCCCTGGAATATTGCTGAAGGTAAAATGCCAGGAAGTGGAAAACATTTGCAAGCACACAGTTAGATTAACTAACTCTTCTATTTTTCTTTTATTGTAGCTGTGTGTTGCAAGAGTGAGCAGTGGATTGCACACCCATCACATACTTTTTTTTTAATACCAGCCAGGGAAGAAGGATTAACAAGGAGCAGCAATGAACTCCTATATTGTGTGGTAGGCAGTGTGAATACAGTTAGCTCCTGTTACCGGTCCTGCGAGTGGCAGCTGCCCAGCCCACTTGTGTGTCTGATGTGCAGGGCTGAAAGTACTCCTCTGTGACCACTGCCTCAAATCACAAATACCATAACCCTGCCTTCAGATTGTACTGCAGTCTGCAGCCCATCTCTGAAATCAGCATAGCAGGGCAGAGGTCAGATAGTCCATTATACTTCCTTTCTCAACCCTGGAGATCTTTCCTCTGGGCTCCCTCTCTGCTTCTCCCACATGTGCAGTGCTGTTATTGTCACAGGAAACAGCACAGGCTGGAGCAAACTGAAGTCAGAGCACTCACAAGGCTACAGGAGCATGGGCTTTTGGTATGCATAGTCCAGCTTTCCCCTTGATATGATCAGTAATATTTATTGTGAAGGAATGAATGTAGTAATTAACAGAACATTGTCACAGACATTTACATGAACATATGAAAGACATTTGAATGCAAGATTGAAAAAACCTTATGGACGGACTTTAAAAACCCACATCTAGGGGAGGGGAGGCATGGGGCTCAGTATCTATGTTATGTGTGATTAAAACAAAATAAAAATAAATAACTAGCATTATGCTTCATAAAATTACAGTTTTACCCCCAAGAAGTAATTTACGGCTAGATTTAGAGTTCGGCGGTAGATGGGTTGCTAACGCCACGCGTGTTTTATGTCTAACACACGGCATTGTTTGACTCCGGTATTTAGAGTTCAAATAAGACCATCTAACGATGCTCTTAACGCGTGTATGTCACACGCGTAATCCTGCCCGCGTTAGACAGTCTCCCATAGAGATCAATGGGAAAGGCAAAAAATTGATTTTTTCACCTAACACTCGATCTCGCGAGAATACGCACAGCTCGGTCATATGACGCATACCACATCATGCACAACAATAACACGCCGCAAATGTCACAACAACAATTAATCAACAAAGCACACAAGCATTACACATTCACAAGCGGGGGAATTTGTAATAAAATTTTATACGGGGAATACGCATATACTTTAAGATGCGGAAAATCGCAAAATAACAACAAGGATTAAAAAAGATATACATACACTAGAAAAAAAATCGCATTCAATATCACTATATATTATGACAAACATACATATACAACACTTCACGAAGAACACACCATTGCAAATTCACATTTAAAAAGAATACTATTGTACAATGAAAGAGAAAACGACCACTATGACATCATCGCATTCTACACATTCCACAAATACCAACTCTAAATGAGCATGCGCAAATTCACACACTTAATACACATTGCAATAATATTAATTGCTAATAAAGCACACCTGAACACTATTTACAACGGAAATTGGGACATCATTAAACATTTACACAGGGTATATAAGCACCACACAAGCAGGGCTTCTTTGACTGTGTTGCTGTTGGGTCTTTGGAGATTGGAGGTTTAAGATTAGAGAGTTTGAGAATTTTTGAGAGTGAGTTAGTGTTAGCGTGAGAGAGTGAGTGAGTTAGTGGGAGTTAGTGGGAGTGGGAGAGAGTCTGTTAGTGGGAGCGTGAGTGAGTTAGTGGGAGTTATTAGTGAGAGTTGTTAGTGGGAGCGTAAGTTACTGGTAGTTAGTGAGAGTTAGTGGGAGTGTTTGTTAGTGAGAATTAGTAGTAGTGTGAGTTAGCGAGCGAGTGATTTTTCTGTACACTTAACACATTTACACGCAAACACATTCAATACATACATACACTTATCAATAACACTACATACACTCCATACCCCCTACCCCCTCATACTACACTCCATACCCCATTCCTTGTAGTCCCATTCCCTTTCATCCCATTTACTCTTATCCCATACCCCATACCCATCCCATACCCATCCCCTAGTTACATTTAGTTTACATATCCTCCTTTTAGTCTTCTTCTTCTTTTCGTTTATTTAAATACTCCTTACCCTCTTTGTTTGTTTACATCCCTTTCACACTTTAAGCACCTTTTTTGTCTTTTTACTTCTTTATTTTGACCCCCTTTCATTTCATCACACTCACTTTTTGTTTGATTATTTGGGGTTTAGTTTAGGGAAGAGATGGAGGCCAGGCAGGGGACAGGTAGAGGGGGGAGTAGAGGGAGGGGGAGAGGAACAGGGCAGGAAGGGAGGCAGGAAGCGGGGGTGGAAGCGGTGGGTGGACCCAGCCACTTGGTTCAAGATGACCAAGTGGCTGGGCCCAGTGGCGGTCAGAGTAGGGCTTCACAGTCCGGGAAACAGAGGGCATCATCACAGGGGAAGGCCAAGGCGACTAGGGAGGCGAGGTTTACGATGGAGGAGAAGGAGGCCCTCGTAGAGGCCTATATGGCCAGGCATAGGAGGCTGCAGCACCAAAAGACAACCCCGACTGACAGGAGGAGGCTCTGGAATGAGATCAGGAATGCAGTCAATGCAGTGGGTGGCCGGAACCGAGATATGGATTTGATCAAACATCGCTACCGGGACTGTAAACAGGAACTCAAAAAAAAGTTAGGTCTGGAGGCACGACATGCCGCAGGAACCGGTGGCAGACCTGCCCTTGAAATCGAGTACTGCCGATGGGAGGAAATGTTGCGTCCCAGCATCTCCGAGGTGGAAGTAGTCGGTATCGGAGGAATTGATACCGGGAACCTGCCACTCTCATCTGACGGTAAGCTCATTGAACAATAATTTCACATACGAATGTATTTCAATGGACACTATACGCAAACATTTACTTTCATGATTGAGGTAGCGAATACAATTTGACAAAACATTCAAATGTACTTAAATTACCTAATTTGAATCCTTCTTGAGATATATTTTAAGGAAGAAATAGCCATGCACACGGTGAAACAATCACAGGAGGCAGCTATATTCAGCTAACAATCAGCATCTTCTAAGCATATTTAGATATGCTTTTCAGCAAAGAATATCCAGAGAATTAATTGAATTAGATAAGAAAAGTACATTCGAAAGTTGATAAAAAATGTATGCTTCTAAATCATGAAAGATAAAACATTGGGTTTCATGTGTTAAGGATCCGATTAATGCTATAACGTTGTTTACACGCATTCAATTACTTTGCGGTTACATCAGTATCTAGGCTATAGGTTAGGTGTGCATTTAAACAGACTGAAAACAAACGCTAAAACATTCATATTGACCAGATATCACAAACACGGTTTATGAAAAAGCTGAAATCGTATTGATTGTTTGTTAGATTTCTAAGTGGATTAATGATTCTGCATTTGTAATTGTATCGTAAGCTAAGTCATTTAAAGCTTGATTTTCTAATATGCTAATATATACATTTTTCTTTTTTTTGTTTTTTTAATATACAGAGTCTGGGGAGGAGGCAGCACAGGAAACACAGCCTCATGCATCTCCCCGGGATGAGAGTGGTGGGGAGGAATTTCCACTTCGGAGGGAAGAGGCCCCCCGTGACGAAGAGCGCACGGGAGATGATGAAGAGGCCCCGGAAGCAGAGGAGGATCCCGCGGAACCCGAGGCACCTCAAGAACCCGCACACCGCCGTGCACGGGCACCCCGCCGTGCACGGGCACCCCGCCATGCACGGGTACAACAACAAGCCCAACAAGAGGAAATAGCGGAGGTGCGGGTTCTACTGGACTACATAGACCAGATGCGTACCTCCCGGATAGAAAATATCGAAGGACGCAACAGAATACTTGATGGCCAAAATCAAATTATTCAAGGACAAAATCAAATCATCACCATACTGAATCGAATTGAAGAAGGACAAACCAGAAAATTTCAGCTTCACCAAGAAATGTTCACTTTTTTCCGGGAGGCGCATGCTGGTCTACCTCCTGGTCCGCCTCTTGTTGCTGGGCCTCTTGCTGCTGGGCCATCTCCTCCTGCCGGCACATCTCCTCCTGCCGGCCCATCTCCTCCTGCCGGGCCATCTACTCCTCCTCATCCATCTACTCCTCCTCATCCATCTTCTCCTCCTCAGCCATCTTCTCCTCCTCATCCATCTTCTCCTCCTCATCCATCTTCTCCTCACCTTGGTCGTCCCAGTACTCTTCCTTCCACTCTTCCCACAACAGCTCCAAGGAGAACTCTTCGGAGTCGGCAGTTGCCTCTCCCAGAGCCTCAGCCCCGTGGGAAGAGGGGAAGGAAGAGGAAGTAAGTATTTTTTTTCATCTTTACTGTTTTTTTTAATTTAATGTGTAATGGATAGGTATGTGATGATGTGGTTTTCATACACTTGTGGACCACACTCTGTATATAATCGACTTCTATGGGACCGGGTCCATGGAGGGAGATTGTTTGCAGAGTGTGGGTTATAAGTGTGTGAAAACCACATCATCACATACCTATCCTTGTTCATGATATTGATTGGTTTCTGTGATGTGATGTCCAAACTGTTTCCCGAATCGCAAACAAAATTACCATTACAATTATCCATGATGGCATATTACTGTTTGAATGCCAATAACACAGCTTAAAGGGACAGTCAGAAAATTATTGATTACAAAGAAAACACCGTATTACGCATTATAAAGTTGGAAACAACAAAACATGGAGAAATACGTGTGACTTATGTGCTTACCCTTGTATCTCTGACTATGAAAAATGACCACTTATTTGTTGTTCAGACATAACAACATTTTAGATATCAATGATCAATACATGGTCAATAATATGCTGTATGAGCACAAGGTTTTACATATACAAATGCTATCCAAATGCCCTCTAGTGCTCAAATTGTATAATGATTACAAGCACTCTTCAAGATCGAAGAAATGAGCACACCAACCTCATAGGTTTAGCTAGCAAATTTAAATAAACACAGACAAATGTTCAATTGTTGAGAAACATTTGATATCATTGATATTACATAATTGACTTTTAGAATAATGCAAAACATTATTTGTTTTCGAAAATGTCCCTTTAACAACATTACATATGCTAACACATATTTGAAGCTTGTTGGTATATCTACATGTACTTTGTGAAAAAATAAATATTGAAATCACATTTATATTGACGTGTTAAATAAAGTCTATTTTCTTTAAGAGACATTATTGTGTTAATATTTTATTGTAAAGACATTTGTTTGAACAATGAATATGGTTTAAAGTCCTTTTAGGAGAGGGGGGGGGGTGAAAATATGCTAACAATAATATATTTGAAGATTAAACAATGTGGATCTCATACATGATACAAAAAACAACATTTGCATTCAAGGGACAGTATACTATATTTTTAACAGAACTGTATGTAATAGACACTACTACAAACAACAAGATTAACATATACTGATATCAATATTACAAAGCTTCAAACACTTGAAAATAAAATAGGGTTAGCTATATTGAAAATATAGATGAACCCCCATTACAACCGTAAAACAAGACAATACCCCATCATTAACATATGAAAAGACCCTTTACACAAACTGGAGAAAGCTGGAGATGGTACTCACATGAAACTCAGAGGCTTTGCGAGGAGTCAGAAAATTACTTACATTTTCGTAGAACAGAAGAAAAAATAAACGTATTGGTTAAACAATGGACTATCTAACTAGAGACAAAATCAAAGCTTTTGATTTATAATGTGAGTGTCTAATGAACCTTTAATAAAATATACAACGAAATTACATTTAGAAGAAGTCGGCATCATATATTTAGCATATGCTAAATATAAATGCATATTGATTACTTTATTCAAACACAATAGCGCATATTTATTAATTAGATATCTTTAACATTAAACACAACAGTCATTTTTCAGAAAAAGGAACATTGTTGACAAACATATTAAACATGGACTATAGAGATTTGCACTTGCCTCGAAATATCATATGCATGAAAACATTTTGCTTTCGTTCGTTTATTCAACCAGACATCCAGCAAAAGAGAATGTGTTGGTCTTTATCAGCTACGGGTCAACAATGTAACATGATGCAAATAATACATATTCACAAGGTTTTTAAAATTGGCTGCAGTCACAAACGTTTTTAACGTGCACAAATATTGCGGGACTACGTAATCCAATCAGACGTTTTTTTATCTTTGCATGTGGCGTCTTAACATGGCGCTTCCTTGATCACGTAAGAACGCCATCCAATGAAAGGCACATTCTTGATCACGTAAGAACGCCAAAAAAAAGGCGCATCCTTGATCGCGTTAAAACGCCATCCAATGAAAGGCACATTATTGATCACGTAAGAACGCCCAAAAAAAAAGGCGCATCCTTGATCGCGTCAAAACGCAATCCAATAAAAGGCACATTCTTGATCACGTAAGAACGTCAGTCAATACAAGGAATCATTGGACAGCCTGGCAGGTGACGTCTTAAGCAACATGGCGCATCCGAGATCGCAGAAAAACCGCAGACAATACAAGGACTCAGTGACATCTTGGCATATCACTAAGAAACGTATTTATATTTTAGGAACTAGTATGTGTCTAGATTGCTATCTAGGAATGTCACCAAATCATGATTCATCTTTTCGGACTTGACTGTCCCTTGAACTATAGCTATGGTGTATATCTTTAACATTTAAAAGATACACATGAGAAATACATATGCCATTGATGTTTTAAGATATGTTTGGATTGTTGTGGAATAACAATAGTTATACATGGATTGATTAAACGTGTAATTTATTCAAGTTTAATTATTGTCAGCCTACCTATAACCATATATGGGAGGATAAGTATTTTGTTAACATCTTTGTTAACAAACATTCATCATCTAAATTATTTGCATTACACACAGAGATTTATTTGGTTACACTTTTACAATAATATAGAATTGAAAATGAAATACATGTGCTGTCAACATTACAATAAGATTGTTTATTAATAAGATTATATGTCCTTGTTCATGTAAAAAGGACAAAAACGCTTTAGAAATGGAAATACATTCATTAACAATTGTGCTCACCATCACTTAAAGGGACATTATTTTGTTTTTAAAAAGGAGCATACACATAGACAATACTATTTCAATAAAATGAACACTTTACAGGGATTATATCATTGTATCAATACTCAGATCATTTGGTAAAGGTGCATCAATTCATGCAGAGTTTCTAAATACACACATGGATCTGAACATTGAAATATACATATATACACAAATAACAATCTATATATACATATATAAAACAATTACTATGCTAATCATAATCAGGCAATGATAAAGCTAAGAGAAAAATATATAAAGACAAATAATAAGATTACATTGGAGATGTTAATCTTAAAGTCATTTACTATTGTCTTACATATATGATTTTATTATTACAAATATATTTGGTAGGTCCCTTTAAGGATCGACAACATAAACTAGAGCTTTCAAAAAATAACATGAAGAATCAGGACAAAGATTTGTGAAATAAAATGTATTTTATTAGTATGTAAGAAAACATACACAACGTTTATAAATAATCTTGTAAAAATAAGGAATATATGAGCCATATGACAAGGTAACACAGTGCATCACAGTCCATGAAGAGAGTTGCCAAGGGCCAGCATAGCCCCATTGGTGACATATGACAAGGTAACACAGTGCATCACAGTCCATGAAGAGAGTTGCCAAAGGCCAGCATAGCCCCATTGGAGACATATGACAAGGTAACACAGTGCATCACAGTCCATGAAGAGAGTTGCCAAGGGCCAGCATAGCCCCATTGGAGACATATGACAAGGTAACACAGTGCATCACAGTCCATGAAGAGAGTTGCCAAGGGCCAGCATAGCCCCATTGGAGACATATGACAAGGTAACACAGTGCATCACAGTCCATGAAGAGAGTTGCCAAGGGCCAGCATAGCCCCATTGGAGACATATGACAAGGTAACACAGTGCATCACAGTCCATGAAGAGAGTTGACAAGGGCCAGCATAGCCCCATTGGAGACATATGACAAGGTAACACAGTGCATCACAGTCCATGAAGAGAGTTGCCAAGGGCCAGCATAGCCCCATTGGAGACATATGACAAGGTAACACAGTGCATCACAGTCCACGAAGAGAGTTGCCAAGGGCCAGCATAGCCCCATTGGAGACATATGACAAGGTAACACAGTGCATCACAGTCCATGAAGAGAGTTGCCAAGGGCCAGCATAGCCCCATTGGAGACATATGACAAGGTAACACAGTGCATCACAGTCCATGAAGAGAGTTGACAAGGGCCAGCATAGCCCCATTGGAGACATATGACAAGGTAACACAGTGCATCACAGTCCATGAAGAGAGTTGACAAGGGCCAGCATAGCCCCATTGGAGACATATGACAAGGTAACACAGTGCATCACAGTCCATGAAGAGAGTTGCCAAGGGCCAGCATAGCCCCATTGGAGACATATGACAAGGTAACACAGTGCATCACAGTCCATGAAGAGAGTTGACAAGGGCCAGCATAGCCCCATTGGAGACATATGACAAGGTAACACAGTGCATCACAGTCCATGAAGAGAGTTGACAAGGGCCAGCATAGCCCCATTGGTGACATATGACAAGGTAACACAGTGCATCACAGTCCATGAAGAGAGTTGCCAAGGGCCAGCATAGCCCCATTGGAGACATATGACAAGGTAACACAGTGCATCACAGTCCATGAAGAGAGTTGCCAAGGGCCAGCATAGACCCATTGGAGACATATGACAAGGTAACACAGTGCATCACAGTCCATGAAGAGAGTTGACAAGGGCCAGCATAGCCCCATTGGAGACATATGACAAGGTAACACAGTGCATCACAGTCCATGAAGAGAGTTGCCAAGGGCCAGCATAGCCCCATTGGTGACATATGACAAGGTAACACAGTGCATCACAGTCCATGAAGAGAGTTGCCAAGGGCCAGCATAGCCCCATTGGAGACATATGACAAGGTAACACAGTGCATCACAGTCCATGAAGAGAGTTGCCAAGGGCCAGCATAGCCCAATTGGAGACATATGACAAGGTAAAAGAGTGCAACAGGCACAACAATAAACTTTTAAAAAGGCCAAATGGCAACAATAAAAAAACAAAATCAACATGTGGACGGAGGATTCTTATCTGCCACCATGGAGCATCTCCATATCCTCCACTTACTGGTCATCCTCTTCATCGTCCTGTGCATGTCCAGCTCCAGATTCAGGCCTTGAACTTAATCTCATAATTGCACGCAGAGTCAAGTCCTGAACCCGGAGCTGGGCCTGCATGGTGTCGTTCATCCCTCTCAGGACAGCTGCGTTCCTCAACACGGCCTGCTCTACTCTTGCTATACCTTCTAGCATGAGCCATGCTGAGTCACAGCCTAAAATAAAGAATACATTAAATATTAAGGATAATTACACAACAGACGAAAAAATTTTACAACATACATTGTCATCATAAAGACAAATAATTCTTTACATCAATTATTTTACATTTATTCTTTACACATGAATTAGGTTATTCAGACAGACAGAAATCATTAAAGGGACATTTAACTCAAACATGTTGTCCCCTTTAATTGGTTTTAGATGATCCACTTATACAGCTTGAGTGTATCAAATCTTGTTAAAGGATTTACATTGTACTTACATTAGCAATTTAAAAATTAAAATTATACTGTGGTAGGCACACCTATCCTTAAACATTTTGGCATTGAGGACAAGCTGTGTAAACATAGCAACCTGAAGAAATTACATTCCCACTGGGTTAGACAAGAGATAATGTATCAACATTTGTACATAAATTGTTGGATCCAAGTAGTGGTGATTGGTATATGTAGTGATATCCAATTAAAGGGACACTGAACCTAAATATTTAATGGACTGATTCAGATAGAGCATGACATTACAAATCTTTAAAACTTACACATATTCATTAAATGTTTTAATTCTCTAGCTAGATTTTGAATGCAAGAATGTTGCTTTTTATGGAAGCCAATATTTGTTTATCAACTTTGTTTGTCCCTGCTGGTTGATGGATACATTCATCCAACAATAAAGAAATGATGGCCAGAATTATTTTATTGTTTAAACTAATTATAGGAATTTCTTTGTTTCAAAAAAAATATGAAGAGAATGAAGAATAATTCATAAGAGTAGTAAATTATAAATTTGATTAACATTGCATGCTGTATTGGAATCACAATTTAAAAAATTTAACTTCACTGTACCTTTAAGTATCTTATAACGTGTATTTTGAATGATACTTACAGCTGTGCCTGGGAAGGACAATCCGACACCCAGGACAATGAAGGTTGAGACAGGGGGGAGGGATGGGATTGGCTTGGGGAGGGATGGGAGTGGCTTGGGGAGGGATTGTAATGGCTTGGGGAGGGGTGAGCTGCCGCTCCGGGGTAGGCCGTACAGCTGGGGAGTGGGGAGTTTTGGTCTGGGCAGCTGTACGGGCCATAATACGGGGAGAGCGGCGAAGGGGGCTGTAGGGGCGTTTTTTGGGAGGGACAGGATATGAACTATGGGAAGGGCCGGCAGTGGTCTGGGCATGGTCAGGAGTCTGGTCATGGGCAGGGGTCTGGGTCTGTGCAGGGGTCTGGCCATGGTCAGGGGTCTGTGCATGGGGAGGGGTCTGTGACTGGGCAGGGGCGGAAACCAGATGACCAGAAGTGGTGGATCCATCTGAAAATTTAAAGAAAATATATTAACATCTCATACATCCTGACATCAAATCAACGCATTTCAAATTGATTATGTTTTCAATATACTTCGAAGTGTGTTTGAATTTGTAAACAATTCTGAAATGAGGATATGGTATGTATATAGGCACTCAGATGAATATCAATGACTGTCTGTACAATTATAACATTATTATTGTGTTTTGGCCTGGAATATGCATGTGACATAATGATTTTCAAAGAGAACAAACCCAGCTGCATAAAAAACGTTCCTTTATTAATTTCTTGGTTTAAAAATGGTGATACACAGCAAAACAGTGGAAGGTGCTGAGGGCGCCCTCAGCACCTTCCACTGTTTTGCTGTGTATCACCATTTTTAAACCAAGAAATTAATAAAGGAACGTTTTTTATGCAGCTGGGTTTGTTCTCTTTGAAAATTTTCTACCTTCCAGTTTACCGGCTGCATCTATGCTGTTTGTGGGTCTTTTGGAGCATGTGTGAGGACCGTCTGTATACTTGCAACTTGCGGCTAGCGGCTAGCTGAAGCACTACCAAGTCTCACAGTGCTACTGAGCGGAGCGGAGGGGAGGAGTAATTCCTAGACGAAGGAGGCCATTGGCTGGGATAAGTTGAGGCGGTTGGGAAGTTCACCGCTTCGTCCTGGCGTTTTTTTCGGAGCCCCTTCGGAGCCCCTTTGAGACTGCCGTAAGATCCCCCACTCCAAGATACACTGGTGAGTGAAGTTAATGGATGATTCATGAGTGCACGAAAAGCTGTTTAGCGCATTGACTTTCCTATAGTTGTCTGCTGTGTGCAGCTCTGTGTGACTGTCTCCCGAATACCGATTTCATATTATTCTTTTGCTTCGCATTGCCTGTACATTTTGACGGCCTCACACATACTGGACTGTATTTTACTTTACTTCATTTCATCTATAGGATTGCCGTTACAATATTAAGGGTTTCTCTTTGACTTTCTGTGACATAATGATGTCATGAATTTTACATATTTTCTATTCAAAATATTTCATGCTGCCTGATATAGAAAGGGGGCAGTAGTGTATTTGAACAGACAAATAATATTCCTTTTTAAAGTGCAAAAGATGTAGACTTTGAATGTCTTCAATTAAATTATTTCAAATAAACAAACATGTTGGAAACATGATAGATATATTTCACATACCATTAGACTCCAAGGCAGCCTCTTCCTCCTCCGTCACATATGTTAAATCAATCTCTGTAAAACATAACATGTTGTGTACACGTTAACAACAGATATTATAACATATGTTACTGTTGGTCAAAGACACACATCAATGTTGCATTAAAGATATACACACCCAAAGTTATGATTTACATCATTTTGATGGAGCATACAAATTACATTATATTTGTTATTCTCAATTATTCAGATTTTCGATGTATTGTTTGGATTAATGTAAAAATCATAAAAGCATAGTACATAGAACATTTAAGATTTCTCATGTGTGTATCACTTGATGACTGTTGTAAAAAAAAGAACATGGAAACAAACATATGTTATACATCTTCTGAATAACAAATGTGGAGACTAATAAAGTTGAAATTATTAATCGTTCAATATTAAAAGAAAATTAATATATAATCAGAAGAGACAATCTTATTTTTTTTTCTAATGTTATGCTTCATCAGAATCATGATCATAATATTGATTAGCAATACACCTTCAATTACATATAAATGAGTCAATGGACTTACCAGGAGACCGCAAAGGCGGCTCTATGTCACTGCTGGATTCCTGTGGGCTCACCACACCAACTCTCTCTATGAATGATATAGATATATATTATGAAACACATTTGGGATATCACTAAATCACATCTGTCTCGAATTTTACCATTAATCAACTTTAAAATGTGAAGAATAGAGCAGTCATTACACCAGAAAATGCTTGATTGAATCAAGGGGATTCTGTTAAATATTCTGTATTGAACATATGTTTTTTTTTTTTTTTTTTATAAACTTTTTTATTGAGACAACTTAATGAACAACAATATTGCTTGCGCATACAGAATTAGAGGAACATAGATATGTCATTGAGATATACATTTGGAATTTAAAGATTGAACACTCTTAAGCTGAGAAAGGTAATGATGGGTGAAAATGAGAGTAAGAGTAGATCTATGCATTACATGGGTCTCTTTTCTGATAAGGACGTGTTGTATATGTGGATTTTGATGTTGAGTCTGTAATTTAAAGTGGTTTTGGTACTTAATTTCGTTAAGATCAGGGACGCTTAAATTTATGTAAGGCAGAAAAGAAAGGTAAGAAAAAAAAAAAAAAAAAAAAGGGGGGGGAAACAGGAGGCATAAGGGAGTGGAGATTGATTAAAATGTCTGAGGGTTTGTGGACCAGTTAGGGAACTTCGTGAGCCATGGCAGCCAGATTTCATGATAAGTACTAGTGTTGTCAAGTACTCTATAGGAGTATTGTTCCATTTGGCCGATGTAATGTGTGCAAGCGATTACTTGGGAGAGGGTTGGCGGCCTCTCTTCTCTCCAAGCCCTAGCCAGGGTTAGTTTTGTGGCCATGAGGAGATATATCGTGAGAGCTTCCCCGGAGGGAGTGAGATTGGGCATCTGCATGTGTAAGAGGGTGACTTCCGGGGTGAATGGAGGGGTAAGACCGAGTGCCCGGAGAAGTGTAAACACTTTCTGCCATAATGGCTGGATTACTGGGCATGTCCACCATATGTGGAGTGGGGAGCCTAGCATCCTACACCCTCTCCAACACTCTGGGGGTTGTGAGTGATAGATCTTGTGCAGGACGGTTGGCACCAGGTGCCAGCGGACTAGGATCTTATAATGTAGTTCCCATAGTGTGGCACAATGGAGGATCTTTTTGGTAATTTTGATTCTGGCGTGCCAGTTCTCTATAGTGAAAGTGAGACCAATTTCTCTCTCCCAGGCCTGATGTTGTGAGATTTTGTGCGAGGGGATCGGATTAATGAGTATATTGTAATGAAGGGACAGGAGATGTCGGAGAGCATGAGCTCCCCGCCATGCTCTCTCTCAAACAGTTAATGGACGTAGTGTTTGTTTGGGGAAACCCCATGTGCGCAAGCGGGTACTCAGGCGGAAACCCTCAAAATAGAGCTTGGGTGGGAGTCGAAATTTAATGCACATTGCTGGGTGTGGGAGCCAAGTGTCTTCCTCATAGAAGTCAGATACCTGTAATGTGTGCGCCTGTGGCCATAGGTCATGGTGGGAGTCTGGGAGGCAGTAGAGAGCGGCAGGGATTGTCGTGGCGGGGGAGGGATGAGGGGATATGTCTGGATGATGTCTGATCTGATCCCAGAATTGCAGGGAGTGTCCAAAGATAGGGTGCAGGTTGTCAACGTCTCGTCTATGGTGGGGGGGAATCCAGATTATGTCCGAGAGGGTTATACCCGGAGGCAGTAGTGAAGATTCTAGAGAATACCAAGCTAGATTTCTCTCCGGATCATTCCAACGGAGGATGTGTGAAAGTCTTGCAGCATTGTAATATGAGATCACATTCGGAAGAGCAAGGCCTCCCTGTAAGGTCGGCTTTTCAAGTGTGCGACCTGATGTCCTGGGTCGGCGGTCTCTCCATACATATGAAGTGATTAGACTTTGGAATCTGTTAAGAAGTGCTCTCGGAATGTTGTAGGGGATAGACCTAAAAAGATAAGTGAGCTTAGGAAGGAAGGACATCTTTACTGCAGCAATGCGGCCCGTCCAAGAGATCTCCCGGAACTCCCATGAATCAAGAAGTTTCCCAAACTCCGGGAGTCTGTCTGTATAATTCTGGGATATGGTAGTCAGGGGGTCAGGGCTAAGATGGACTCCTAAGATCTTAAGCGAGGAAGATTTCCATTGAAAATGATAAGTGGCCTGTAGCGAGGAAAGAATTTGTGGGGAAATGTTTAAGGGGAGAGCCTCGGTTTTGGTTACATTGAGTTTATAGAAACATAGTGAACCGAACTTCTCAAGAATAGAAAAGACTGCAGGGAGAGAAGTGTCAGGTGAGGTGAGGAAAAGAGTGATGTCATCTGCATAGAGGGAGACTTTATGGACATGCGATCCTATGGCTAATCCTGTGGTCTGAGGGTCTATTCTAATAGATTGAGCTAGGGGTTCTATGGTGAGGGCAAACAGTAATGGGGAGAGGGGACAGCCCTGTCTAGTACCATTTGCGATGGTGAATTTGGGGGACTGGAACCCTGCCCCACGAACAATGGCTGTTGGGCGATCATAAAGGGTTTGGACAGCACCTATGAAAGAGGGAGGGAAGCCAAACACAGACATGGCCTCCCACAGAAACTCCCACCTGACCCTGTCAAACGCTTTTTCTGCGTCTAATGACAGGGCCAGGAAGGGGACCTTTCGACAATCTGCCAGATGAAGGACATCTAAGATTCGCCTGGTCGCGTCAACGCCCTCTCTGTTCGGGATAAATCCAACCTGGTCCCTCGCTACAAGGGAGGGGATCACTCTGGCAGCCCTATTAGCAAGGAGCTTGGCATATATTTTTGTATCTGTGTTGATCAATGAGATCGGCCGATAGCTGCTGCAGAGATCAGGTGGTTTACCAGGTTTTAAGATGGTAACTATAACAGCTTCTAGGAATTCCGCCGCAAAAGGGGTTCCTGAGAATATCTCCTGGAAGAAATTAGTGAGGAGAGGAGCGATCTGAGGCAGGAATGTTTTGTAAAACCTAGCTGTGAAGCCGTCTGGGCCAGGTGCTTTTCCTAATTTTAAATTGCGTATGATTTTTGTGATATCCTGTGTGGTAAACGGAGACACCAGAGGGGGGAAGTCTTCGGGTGATAATGAGGTCAAGGGCTCTAAGGAACTGAGAAATATGCTGGACTGGACAGGTCGAAGATTCTGAAGCGGATTCAATGTTGTAAAGGTCGGAATAGTATTGTTGAAAGGCATTGCCAATTTCGCGAGGGGCAGTGACCTGAGTCCCTAAAGGGGTTCGTATAGACATGATTCTGGCTTGAGCTGTGCGATTTTTAAGTTTGTTGGCTAGAAGTGTGGTAGCTTTGTTACCGAAATGGTAATGAATTCTTCTATACTTCTCTAACATGGATTGGGTTTTTTTGAGTTCAAGAGTTTGGATTTGTTTCGTTGTTTCTAAGATTTTGTCATTGATAGACGGAGAGTATGCGTGAGAAATGTCTGCTCTTAGATGACGAAGCTGGATATTGAGAGAGGACAAAGTAGCCTTGCTTTTTGCGCGCGCCTCCCATTCAAATTGAATAAGATGGCCCCTCACCACTGCCTTCAGGGCAGCCCACCGGTTTTGGGCTGAGGTCTGATTATTGTCATTATGGGAGATGTAATCTGTGATTATATTCTGTAGAACAGTCTTAAGGTGCGGGTCCGTAAGAGTCCAGTCCTGTAAGCGCCATGTAGAAGGGGGTGGGCGGGTATGTGGGCCTATGTGCATATGAAGTGAGTCATGGTCAGACCACGAGATGGGGGAAATGGTCGTAGAGTGAATCTCATCGAGGAATTTAGCATGTACAAAGAAATAATCTATGCGCGTGTGAGATTTATGAGGGAAAGAGTAGAAAGTGAATTCCTTATCTTGTGGGTGTAGGGCGCGCCAAGTGTCATATAAGCCATGTAGTGCCATTAGTGATTGGAAAACTGAGGATAGGGAATGAGTGGCTCTATCATTTCTGGAGAGTGGGGGTCCCTGTCTGTCCATGTAGGTGTCCCATATGAGATTGAAGTCACCTCCTAATATGAGGTCTCCCTGTTGTATAGAGGCTACAGTCTTAAGTAGAGTTCTGAGGAAGTTAACTTGTTTACTATTTGGCGCGTATATATTAAAGAGGGTCACTAGGTGAGTATTTATTCTACAGACAGCGATGATGTAGCGTGCTTGGGGGTCTGATTCAATATGAATCTGATCATAAGTAACATTTTTGCCTATGTAGATGGAGACCCCTCTAGATTTTGATGGGAATGTGGCGGTAAGAAGTGTTGGGTAATGTTTGGAAGTGTACTGCTTACTACATTCGGGAGTCCAGTGTGTCTCCTGAATAAAGGAAACGTCTATACGATTTTTGAGTAAATAATTAATGAGGAGGCTACGTTTGGTAGGGGAATTTAATCCCTGAGCATTAAGGGTTAAGAAGTGTAGGTCTTTCATGGTGCGACCGTATTGTGTTCTATGGTTGGGGGCGGGGGTATAGGGGAAAGAGAAAAAAAAAAAAAAAAAAAAAAAAAAAGGATGGGAATGAAGTCCAAAGAGAATATATGAGTACCAATTATGAAGAGAGAAAGCTAGATTGGGTTTCGCTTTCTAAGGTATATTTCCAGGGGAAGGGAGACAGTGGGCTAGAGCCGCTTTGTTTAAAAGAAAGGAGAAGGGTATGGATAGGTAGGGAGAGCGGAGATATATTAGAAACTATAAGTTGAGTAAATGTAATTGGAAGTGTGAGGATGTAAGGTTGAGGGAGGGGGGCGGGATGGGGGGGCGGAGCCTTAAGTGTATGTTCAGTGGGGGATTAGTGTAAAGATAAGTGAGGGGGTCAGCTCAAAGCAGGGGGGGTGGGATGAGGGTATGTAATAGAGCTGATAGTAGGGCCGGAAGGCAGATAGGGAAAGATGAAAAGAAGAGACGTAATCCTGAAAAGGAGGATAAGGATAGTGACTGTGTGTGAGTAGAATATAATAGAGAGGCATGGAAAGCCAGAGAGGTGGCGGGGGGAGAGCCCCCCGGTTCTGAATGGATAAGTGGATGGAGTGGTTCAGCAGAGGGTAGTAGTATGTATAGTGTTGATGGCTGGATGAGTAACCATTTATGTAGGGACTAACATTAAATGAAGGTATCAGGAGAGGTGTGTGCATAGAGAAAGAAGCTTTATAGGATGATATTGGTAACATGTAACAAGGAGTAAATATAGTCTCGTTGGTCTTGAGACCTAATCAAGAGCATAAGCTCAAACTAAACTTCTTAAGTGATATGAGTGTATTGGTGAGGAAGGTCAATAAGAAGAGGATAACGTTAAGAGAGAAACTGACTAGGACCTCTGTGCAGAGTGGTTATGGTTAAGAGGAAGAGGGTGTAATGAGGTTCATAACAGTAAAGAAATAGTGCCTGTATCAGGCCTGTATACATTAATCTCAGTATTTCCTATAGTACAATCATTAATTAAATGCAGTGTCTTGACTATGAAAACTAATAAAGTAAATAACAGTTAGGACATTCAACAAAACAGTATTAAACTCGTAATCTATAAGTTTGTCACAACAAACCTCCATCCTAGCAATGCAGGCAAGGAGCCAGGAGCCAGAGATTTAGTAAGGTGTGTACCCGTGTGTGGGCTCCAGGCTTACCTGTCCGCTGGATGTCCATGGCGAAGGTCTGACAAAGGAAATCCAGAATAAGGGATGAGAAAAGAGTAAGATGTGTACCCGTGTGTACACTCCCTCATCCAGATTAAAAAATATTAGTCTATCTGGGCATCTAATCTAGGACATAAGTTCCAGATAAAACTTCTCAAGTAATATGGGCATGTTGGTGAAAACAAACAGAGTAAGTAACATTTAGGACATTTCCACAAAACAAAATTAAACTCGTGATCTGTAAGTTTGTCGTAACAAACCCCTAACTTAACAATATAGGTAAATAAGAAGCCGTGAGCCAAAAATAGGGTAAGGTGTGTACCCGTATGTGGGCTCTAGGCTTACCTGTCCATTGGATGTCTATAGTAGAGGTCCTACCGTGGAGGTCAAGGATGGGGGAGTGAAAGAAGAGTAAGATGTGTACCCGTATGTGCACCCCCCCATTCGGGGCATCTCCCGAGGAGCAATCTAGAAAGGTTTCTAGAAGAAAAGTTCTCTCAGGGTACCAGGGAGAGAGCTATAAATGTGACGAGTACCTCTGAGGAGAACATCAGGAGAGATCTGAGACTTGAGGCGGTGGAGTAGAGGTCCTGGAATGCCACTCTTCGGCTGAGGGGTTCAGATCATCTGTTTTTCCCTTTTTCCTGGGAGGAAGACCAGGGGGGCGAGTGAGTTCCCAAGTAGTGAGGAGTTTCATACCCTGTTCTATAGAGGAGACTGTATGGGAAGAGTCTTGATACTGTATATGTAGCTTAACAGGAAATCCCCATCTATATTTGATTTTGTTTTGTCTAAGGGCCAGGGTGAACTGTTGGAAAGTCCTCCTCTTGTTCAGTGTATATGGAGATAAGTCGGGAAAAATCTGTAATTTGTTATAAGGTTCTTTGAGGGGTTTGTTAGTGAAGGAGGCTCGCATGATCTTTTCCTTGGTGGTATAATAATGCAGACGTACAAGTACGTCTCTGGGGGTGTCGAATACAGAGTTGCGGGGGCGTGTGGACCTGTGAGCTCTGTCCATCAAGAGATCTTGATCTGTGGAGGAATTCAGGATAGCCTTGAAGAGTGCGACCAGATATTTTTGGAGGTCTGATGCAGATACATCTTCTGGAATGCCGCGGATCCTGAGATTGTTGCGGCGAGATCTATCTTCATTATCCGCTAGTTTGGATTCAAGGTCTGACATTTGTTCTGCCAATGATTGAGAGTAAGCCAGGAGGTTGGCGTGGTCGGTTGCGAGATCCTCATGCTTTCTCTCGAGGATTTCAGTTCTCTCTCCTAAGGAAGAGATCTCTCTCTTCAGTTCACCCACTGATTGGCGAAGTTCTTGTCTTAGGGATGAGTAGTGAGTGTCCATCTTATTAGTCAAGATTCTGATAGATTCTAAAAAGGTTGACTGAGATAGTGTTGTTTTATCTTTGCGAGGTATCTCAGATCGAGGATTATCTGCCACTAGAGCTGTTGAATCTCTGGAGTCTTCCCCTGAAAGATCAGGGTCTGAGAGATTTTTACTGTGGAAATGGTCAGTAAGAGTCCTCTTGGGATTTTCCTGATGCTTTGGTTTTCTCTTTATAGACTGCGCCATATTATAGGCAAGTGATGCTCAGATTACTCAAAGATTAGTGTCTAATGATGTGGGCTTGAGGTCGCTGAACCAGTGATAGATGAAATTCGGGGAGAGGCCACCCCCGCCGCCCCCAAGCCAGGTGCCCTAGCCCATCATTCTCTTATGCAATAGTATAGATAAGAAAGTTCCGTAATCCGCTTCAAATCTGCAGTATAGATGTGTAACTCCCCCTCTCCTGGGAATTTACCACCTCTGGGTGAGACCGGTAAAAGGAGTGAGGATATGACCCGCGCCCCAGGTGTGGACGCGGGAAAGGGAGGAGAGAGGGACGTCTAGGAGGGCAAAAGGTGCAGCTTTTGGGTTGCTTATGTAGGGTTTCAGCAAAAACACTTTCTTGAAATAAAAATACCTTATGGAGATATCAAGTGACTTGTGTGTTATATAGTCTCTGTGGATTAAGGTGGATGTAGAGATGAGCAGGAGACTGCAGAGGATTTAAAGGGGCCTGTGACTGCAGCTGTCACCCCTATGTGTTAGGGTTGTAGGCCACCAGATCAGCAAACCGTGTTAGGGAGAAGTATAAACAGCTAGATGCTGCAGCAGCGTTGTGTAGTCCCCGGATGAAGTGAGCCAGGGCATAAAAATCATCACCACTCTGCAGGGAGAAGGGGATGAGCGTGGTACACAGAGAGAGTTAAATATACAGATCTGCCCCCTAAGTCAATAGGTTAACACAGTGTACTCACTTCTGCTGAGCCGAAGTCAGGGATTCCTTAAAGCTGCAGCGCTGTCATGTCGCACGCAGGCCCACGTGGGGAGTCATCCCCGGTGCAGATCTAAAATGTGCCCGATCGATTCTCAATCCAGCTCTTGGGCTTCGGGTCGGGCTGCAAGGAGGGGGACCGCAGGACTCACTGCTCACTGCTAGACATACAGGGCTAGAAGAGGTAGTTGTGTGCGTTAGCGCAAATATTTCAGAGGCTCCTTATAGCAGCTTGTATGTACGGAGGTCTGAGGAAGATGGCCGCCGTTCACGGGCTTTTACAGCGCTCTGTCTGTGCTGATCCGTGGTGATAGAGCAGCGTTAGAAGGGTCTGAGGGGTGACCGGGCTGCCATCTGATGTCGGTGAGAGAGTGGGATAGATAGTAATAGAGCTAGGCTGATTCCGGTCTTGCGGTATTGTCAGGCGAATAGGTCCGGTGCTATCTGGTGCAGAGAAGGTCCCGGTCTTAGGGAAATGCCGTAGAATAAGATATAGGGGCTATAAAGGGTATGATGTGCCAATTGGATAAAGTTTGAGGGGCTATTTGTTATTTAAATCTATGTTTTGGGCAAAGCTAGCAGGGGAGCTCTAGCTCTATGCGTCCTCACTGCTCCGTAGTTGGCTCCGCCCCCCCTTGAACATATGTTTAATGTCAGACTATATTAGACATCAAAATCATCTCATACGATGCTATTGTATATCTAAATATACCCATTGATCAATGTTCTTAACCCTTTAAGGACACAGCTTTCAGTTTGCTCAATTGTTTTATGACGGAATAATTCCGTCATATGTCCTTAAGAGGTTAAAAGAATACACACAAACCACATTTTGAAGAGCATCTGTTGACAAATCTAAACAAACACATGTGTCACATCGAGCCATTTGTGCAATGTACAGTAATCTTGTTTAGGACACAACACATATTTATCACAATACAAAACAAAATTGATTATTACAAATATGTAATCATGGTGCTGTTAGAGTATGCAGATATCTATAAAGTAACTCCAACAGAGAATATGTGAATTATATATCAATATTGTTTAATCAAAAGAATGTAAAGATGAATGAATCTATTTTGTCTTAAAGGGACACTGACATGATTAATTTAAATCATTGATTTCTATGTTCAAACTGTTCAAAATGATTTAACATTGACTCCTATTATAATTAGAATGTTGCTAGATTTTAATCTTAAAGGCAGATAAGCAATATTGGATTCAATAAATATTGTTTGTTGAAGGTATCCACCAATCATCAATAAAAACCCAGGTTGGTCAACCAAAATTTAGATGCACATAAACGTACTTTCTTGATTTTAAAATACATTTAGCAATAGAATATGTCACATATGATGATAGTATTATATTTTTATGTTTATTAATATTGCATACTGTATCTGAATGACTACATTAATAATTGTAGCTCAGTATCCCTTTAATCTAAAATTAAATTGATTCGACAATGTTGTTGTTAATGAATTATCTACTCCATATGTTGATGTAATGAATGGTATTGAGCATGCAATTCAAATCTAATATGTTATTTAAGGATATCCGAAGAATTATTTAATTTTCATCTATTAAAGAGACATTACATATAAATATTGAACAATGTGGATTTAGTATGTAATGTTCTGTCCATGTTTCTAAGACAAATGTCAATTAAAAAGAGACATACCATACTGTGACAAGCCCTGGCTTGAGGATCCAGCAGCCACATCCATATCTGTAATATATTAAATGAGGATTGCATATCATTAATACTAATCATGCCATGTCTAAAAACTTTACATTATTAACAAATCAATTTAAAAATATTAATCCTTTGGTAGTCCCATGAGTTAATTGTTTCCTCAATTAAATTAATGATAAATATATCCTGGACTCTTATTTTCAATCAGTTGTGTTGTTTACTGTATCTTTAATAATTTCTGGTTGTTATTTCATAATCATCAATTGATGGCCATATGTTATAATTTATTTGTATTCTTCGTTTTTTATTAGCTATAATATTGAAAATAAGAATACTGTATTCTTCACTAATATAAGAATTCACATTTCATTTTGACCAACATGTGTAAAGCAATGCCACTTACAGCAAAGCCATGTTAACGTGGATGAGAAATTCCATTTTCGCGATCATTGCGCAATGATTCCAAGCGGAATTACGCATCCGTCATTTGAACAACATGTATAAAGCAATGCCACTTACAGCAAAGCCATGTTAACGTGGATGAGAAATTCCATTTTCGCGATCATTGCGCAATGATTCCAAGCGGAATTACGCATCCGTCATTTGAACAACATGTATAAAGCAATGCAACTTACAGCAAAGCCATGTTAACGTGGATGAGAAATTACATTTCCGCTCTGTGACGCATATTCTGTAGAGCGCAAGAAACATCATTCCTATTTCATGTGTCACTAATCTAAAATCAGATATCTAAACATCATATGTAGTGTATGTTGTGAGATCTGTATAGGTTTAGTATCTGACTATATACACATATTTTGATTATAAAAAAATAAATAAGATATTATATGAAGTTGGATAATTACCTGGTTCAGATTCTCTATCTCCTCCCAGGCCACCGGACGGAGAGGCATCTGCCCTGTCCCCCGCGTCAGGACTTTCAGATCCCGCAGCTGGGTGGGAAGAAGAGGAGGCCGAGGATGGCGAGGATCGAAATCTTTTGGGGACCCGGAGATTGAGGAGCTCGCATAAAGTCACCTCATAAGGGAGTAGGTACAGTTTCCGCGGGGCCTTTCTTTGGCCCCCTCTTTTACGGGCTTGTACCCAGTCCCTTATGAGGTTGACTTTTTTGGATAAACGCAACCTCATATCTCCGAATCTCCTCATGATCTGATCCTGGGTCCTCTGGACGTCACACACCAATCTAACCGCATTGGTGATAGACTCCCAGAGGGCCTTCTTAACAGGCGCATCTGTCGAGCTCCTCTTGTTCCCAAACAGCTGGGGATAAAAGTCCTTGACGGCGTGGACCAGTGCAGCGCTCTCCTCCTTGGTGAACCTGGGAACTGACATGCCTGCTGGGTTGTAGAATATATGTATGGATATAATATATACTGCCTGCAGGCATTAGAGAACTGACAAAGAAGGCAACGTGTAATGGACTTTTATATGGTGAAGTAAACATGAGATGCACCATGGGACAAGTTATCTGTACATCTGATTGGATAAAAGTTTGAAATATTGTTAGAATGTCTGTGAGACCATCCTGACTCAAGTTGTGTTTGTGTGATGAACTCTGATTGGCCGTTCCTTAATGTTTCATATCTTAGTAACTTCCTTACACATACCGCTTGGTGGTGCTGTTACTTCATTTTTCATGTAGACTTATTTGTAACTCATGGGCCTGTCATGCGGATATGTGTGACGCAGATTTAATATCCGTGATCCGTTAAATATTAATGATTAAATACTCTTTAAAATCTAATACTGTCACATTATTAAATGTTGTCGACATTTCTCGGTTTAATAACGGTCTGTTTCTTTAATACAAATACACATTTAATATTGTATGTCTTTATTGTTCTTTAAATAAATTTATTGACTTATTGTGAAGTATTGACATTGCTCTATTAAATGTATTTATAAAGCACATTGATTGTGTGCTATTGCGTGACATTAGACTCTAATGTTTAAAGATGCTAATCTGGTGTTTCAAGATGCGTTTCCCACGCAATATTTCTTAATGTTCAAATTCCGGTTAGAATGTCAGTAAATTTGATAATCTGTTTATAAATGTTAAACTACAGGTTTGTTATTAGCAAATAAACCTCGAGCTTGTATTTCTCTGAAGTGCTCATATATGTTATTGTGCAATGGCGTCTTTAGTTTTAAATAGACATTACAAACAAACAATTGTATCAAATGATCTGTAGAGATAGAAGATTGTTTAGACTTTAAAATGTAAATCAATTTATCTTAGTATTTATATATCCTCAACAGAAGAAATTTAAATGCACATGGTTGAGCCAATCACATAAGGCATCTCTGTGCATCCACCAATCTTCATCTACTGAGCCGATCTCGATATGCTTTTCCAGCAAAGTATGTCAAGATAGGAAGATAAGTAAATACACTATTTAAAGCTCTTAAAGGGACACTGTCCAAACAAATTTAGCATTGGTGATTGAGCATGAAATGTTAATCAACTTTATTATTTAATCCGATTATCAAATGTTAACAGTTATCTTGTTATGTTTCTTTGCAAATCAATAATGATATTTTATATTACGGACAATTGTTTAAAAAAAAACCTGGGTTGTCCTTGACGATTGTTGGATCAATTATTCCAAACAAAACAAGCAAGTTCTGTCCAGAGTACTGAAGCAAATAAATTAGCTATTTAATGCCTTATTTTTAAAGTAATGATAGCAACATCACAAGGAGCATTCATAATATGAGACAAGTTTTAAAGTTGATTAAAATAGTATACTCATTCAGAATGTATAAATCATTATTTTTTTAACTGTCTACCTTTAAGTATATTTTGAGTTCATGTCCCTTTAAAGAAACATTTCACAATAATGCTTAAAATATCATAAACCTAGGCACCTTCCTTTTGCTAAATTAGTCTAACATATGAGTAAAGCAAATTTAGATTAACTTCTATATTGTTTTACACACTGACTGAAATATATTTATTAAAGGAGGTATTTTGGAGCCTTCAGCTTAGAGGGACATTAAGCTATATGTTATGTATGCATTTTGTATAATATTCTTATATTTGACCAACTTAATATGTTTTGTTATTCAATCATTATATTGTAATTATATATATATATTCTTGGATTAAATACATCTCTACATAGGCTATTTTGATGCTGATTGTTGTTTGCATATAGATGCCTTATGTAATTGACTAAGATATGTGCATTGATGTATTTTTTGAAAAGTATATTTAAAGACTGAATGTAATTCTATAGTACTTTCTAAATATGTTGAAATTCTTGTATGATATTTTTAAAAATCTATACACAATATACTTTGTGAATGTCCCTTTAAGGACCCAAACATTTGGAATTTTGATTTAACATTGTCAAAATAAACTAAAGGGGAATTAAAATTCTATATAGATATTTGATGTCTAACCCAAGAGGTAAGATTTTAAAATATACATAATATTACTAAGTATAGTTAAATGACTCCACTAGAAAATTACATAGATTAATCTGGCATCCAATAACTAGCTTGTGAAAAATATCAACTTAAATGATCTACCATTTATAAATGTAAAAATTAAAAGAATTTAGAAAATAATGTTTTGAGATACCTAAGGAAGATACAAGATCTTATAAAATTAATTTTACATTCAACAACACTGTCACTTTAATGTAATTGAACCACTTCACCTTCTTAAAAGTTAAAATAAAAAACTTTTGAATACATATCCAAAATTAATTTAATATCTACATTTTCAAAAGAAAAGCATCGAAGGATCTCACTCCCCAATTAATGTTCTAAAAGATATTTTAATGTAATATTCTCGGAATCAGTTGATTTTATAATATTAATGCATTATTTGATCTTATGCATGTGCTTGTCAAATAGCCAACTACCAGTCATGGGAGTCCAACTTTTATTTATTGACAGATTATATTGATATTTAGTAGAATCTGTTCAAAAGAATGTATTTAATAATAAAATGTTTATTATTAACATGTAAAAATAAAAAAGAATAAGTTTATCGAAAAACTAAAAATATTCCTTGAAGTCATCAGATGCCAATCTGAAATGACAAATAAAAAAATGGAACAAAGTTAATACACACGTTGTCAAATATTCATAAAATACATTTAAAATCATCTTGTGTCTATGCTCTAACTTTGTTCAACATTTTTTAAAGATAATTATTAAATTGATTTAAAAGAAATGAAATACATACACCATTATATTGTTGAATCAAAATTCTATTTAAATATCCAAATTTCAAATTATACATAATAATGTATATCACATTTCAACAATATATGTATGCTGAACATAAATGTAATATTTCATGTCCATTCAAATACCTCTATATCAACTATAATATGTATTCCTTTTTCGGATTGTGATCCCTAAATATCTAATGATGAAATAAGTATGACTAATGTATGTAAGCTAACAATAATCAACATTCTTCATGTGATTCTTAACTAGCATGCACCAACCTGGATAATGCATGGTCTTTGAAAGTCAATTCAGGGGTAAACAGTTGATCTTCAATAGGTGTCTTATTCATCAGTTCATTAAATAGAGGACTGGGAAATACCATCTAAAAAAGTAAAATCATCTAAGTGTCTGATTGTGATCCCTAAATATATAATTTTGAACTAAATATGACTAATGTATGTAAGCTACTAATATTCAACAGTCTTCACTAGCATGCATTGGTACACCAACCTGGACAATGCATGGTCTTTGAAAGTCAATTCAGGGGTAAACAGTTGATCTTCAATAGGTGTCTTATTCATCAGTTCATTAAATAGAGGACTGGGAAATACCATCTAAAAAAGTAAAATCATCTAAGTGTCTCCAATAGGATGTCTCCACAGCCTTATTCTATAAAATAGTTTGCACTTACCATGTGAACATGTCTTTGTATGGTTTTCAAGGTCAGCATAATTGAAAGATAATGCCAGACATGATCCCATTGGTATACTTCAATTTCAATCTTGGCTTTTTCCCCACTGTCAGTCTGGGCAATCTTCACTGTCAGGCTTCTAATAGTTCCCTTTCAGTCTTTAGATTAAGTCATCTCCCTAATGGAAGAAATATTTTAAAGAAAATTCATACAAGTGTGTGAATCAGTTCTGTACCCCTCTCCCACCCCCCATTTCATACTAAATTTATGTCACTAGCTTACTAAGCCTGTGTATCAACCTGTGTTATTTTCTATCAAGTGTGAAGATGAGTCATATTGAGCAGAACAAACCTCTAATGTGTGACATTGAACCATAGTCATTCTAGAGGATCCCTTTCTGAGTATGTACATTTTAAGTAATGTGTAAACTAAATTCTATTTTTGAAAATGTATGCCATATGATGTATTTGTGTACAATTCATGCCAGCAACAGTCAATACATTTCTACTTACCATCTGATGTCCTCTTTAAAAACCAGGTGGCAAAGACTCGCTACAGGACCCAATGCCCAGAGCATCACCTATATGAATAAATAATTTTTTTTTTAAAATTTGATCAATACTAACATGTTTGCACAATTCTCTACTTGTCATTTCCCTAGAGTTCACATCTATTGACAATACTCCAGTCTAACTTCTATTCTTTACCGTCTAAAGTGGCGGTTGATGACGTCTGCTCTGACATCAAGTCCCTCGTCCTGGAATTCCCCCTCTAGAACAGGATCATCCTCCTCATCTCTGAGGAGGTCTCTGTCCACCGGGACGGCCTGCAGCATCCCAGCCCGCTGTGCAATACTATGCAGGACGCTACAGGCTACAACGATCTTAGCCACCTTCTTTGGGTTGTACTGGAGTGCTCCTCCAGAACGGTCCAGGCACCTGAATCTCATCTTCAGGAGCCCGAACATCCTTTCAACCACCGCCCTGGTTCTCTTATGAGCCCTATTGTAGCGCTCCTCAGACACATCAGTCGGGCTACGCAAGGGGGTAATGAGCCAAGGCCGGCTCATGTACCCAGAATCACCTATAAATTATGAACAGAACATAATTCAAACAGAATCCTTAAAATAGTATATTGTTTTAGAAATAATTTTTTGTACACGATAATCCATATTAAAATTTTTCAGAAACATCCAAAAAAAAAGTTCTATATTATTCTGTATCTTGCCATTTCAGCTAAGACATGCTACATATGCGTATTTCTCCAAAACCAAACCTTGTGTAAAATGCTAACTACATGGTTACATTGCATTCTCTATCTGAGCACTTAAGGTAAGACATGCTACATATCTGCATTGAACTAAAACTACACATTAGCGGAAAGAGACAATGACAGGGTTAAATTGCATGAGATAATATATTCACATTTCAGCTAAGACATGCTACATATGCGTATTTCTCCTAAACCAAACCTTGTGTAAAATGCTAACTACATGGTTACATTGCATTCTCTATCTGAGCACTTAAGGTAAGACATGCTACATATCTGCATTGAACTAAAACTACACATTAGCGGAAAGAGACAATGACAGGGTTAAATTGCATGAGATAATATATTCACATTTCAGCTAAGACATGCTACATATGCGTATTTCTCCTAAACCAAACCTTGTGTAAAATGCTAACTACATGGTTACATTGCATTCTCTATCTGAGCACTTAAGGTAAGACATGCTACATATCTGCATTGAACTAAAACTACACATTAGCGGAAAGAGACAATGACAGGGTTAAATTGCATGAGATAATATATTCACATTTCAGCTAAGACATGCTACATATGCGTATTTCTCCTAAACCAAACCTTGTGTAAAATGCTAACTACATGGTTACATTGCATTCTCTATCTGAGCACTTAAGGTAAGACATGCTACATATCTGCATTGAACTAAAACTACACATTAGTGGAAAGAGACAATGACAGGGTTAAATTGCATGAGATAATATATTCACATTTCAGCTAAGACATGCTACATATGCGTATTTATCAAAAAAAAATAGTGTTAAATGCTAAATACATGGTTACATTGCATTCTCTATCTGAGCACTTAAGGTAAGACATGCTACATATCTGCATTTAAATAAAAGTAAACATTAGCGTTGGTAAATAACAAATGGTTAAATTGCATCCTATAGATGAACATGACGCTAACATTTTAAGACTACAGGGGCAATTGTCAAACTAATTAACCATGTTGTGCACAAATACTCACCAACGAGATAACCAGGGGGCATTTGTCTTTCCTCAAACTGTCTCCACAGGGACGACAGAGAGAGGATGCGGGCATCATGACAAGCCCCTCCAAAATTCGCATACACATGCATAATCCTCATACAAACATACTGCACGTTGAGGCTATGAAAATGTTTGCGATTTCTGAAGGGCAAGTCATCAATTGGAGCACGCAGCGCAATGTGGGTACAATCTATGGCTCCCAAGACATTGAGCAATATCAAAGAATTCCCGCTTCAGGCGCCTCCAATCACCATCATTCTGTGGGAATCCTATGTATTGCTTACTGATACGTACCATGGCGTCCAGAAAGTTATCAAACACCACAGAGAATGTACCTTGAGCCAGGCCATGCATGTACAGTTCTCCTGATTGAAAACTCCCGGAGGCCAGGACGTATAGACAGCTTAGCATCTTACTCATGGGGGGAACAGCAGTCCTTATTTGTATACGTGGCTCCAAATGAGGTTTAAGAAGATCGTAAAGGCCAATGAGCTGTTCACGATCGAGCCGATACTTATCAAAAACCTCAAAGTCGCTCATGTTTTCCAAGGTGGGTCTCACCCTGTAGACACGAGGACCTCGAACCAGACGACCCCTTTGTCTCAGTCTGAGCCGCCGAGGCTGCCTGATTCGACCAACAGCTAGTTCGCCAATAGCAGCACCAGCAGCGTCTACCATGTCATCGTCATCCATCTTTCAAAACAGCGTAACAAGGTAAGCACTTGATCTGACGTAGATCACAAGTGATGCTTTGGCCATGTTGTTTGGGGGATTTATAGTACGATTAGTCCAAAGGTAGTGAGTTTGTAATGATTGCTGATTGTATTCACCTGTTTGTATGTGAGCGGCGCGAATGCTTTCAAAGTGGGCGTTTTATTTTTTTTGGCTGAAATGTTTTTTTCCCCCAATGAATCTCAATGTGAAAGTGTCAAATATCACACATACAGTGCATGTTTGTAATGTTTGATCATATGCGTAATAAATATTTCTTAAACGCAATCTTATAGTAACAAGCACACGTCCAGGCTAACATGAATGAAAGTGCATAGTTGTGTATAATGTGCATCGAATGTGATCGATCAATGTTGCTGCAATATTGTTTTTAAACGATAAAGTAACATCTGCCATCTGTAGTATTGTATATATATAAGTGATTGCCGAGCTGTCAATATTGTATGCGTCCCTTTAAAATCGCAATAATAATTCCGAACTTCCCGTCTGCCATCTGTAGTATTATATATATAAGTGATTGCCGAGCTGTCAATATTGTATGCGTCCCTTTAAAATCGCAATAATAATTCCGAACTTCCCGTCTGCCATCTGTAGTATTGTATATATAAGTGATTGCCGAGATGACAATATTGTACGCGTCCCTTTAAAAAGGCACTAATACTGAATAACTTCCGGCTGTCATCTGTAGTATTGTATATATAAGTGATTGACGAGATGTAAATATTGTATGCGTCCCATTTAAATCGCACTAATGCTGAATAACTTCCGGCTGTCATCTGTAGTATTGTATATATAAGTGATTGCCGAGATGTCAATATTGTATGCGTCCCTTTCAAATCGCACTAATGCTGAATAACTTCCGGCTGTCATCTGTAGTATTGTATATATAAGTGATTGCCGAGCTGTCAATATTGTATGCGTCCCTTTCAAATCGCACTAATACTGAAGAACTTCCCGTCTGCCATCTGTAGTATTGTATATATAAGTGATTGCCGAGCTGTCAATATTGTATGCGTCCCTTTCAAATCGCACTAATACTGAAGAACTTCCGGCTGTCATCTGTAGTATTGTATATATATAAGTGATTGCCGAGCTGTCAATATTGTATGCGTCCCATTCAAATCGCCATGAAAAATCTGAACTTCCGGCTGTCATCTGTATTATTGTATATATAAGTGATTTTCGATCTGACAATATTGTATGCGTCCCATAAAAATGCCACTAATACTGAATAACTTCCGGCTATCATCTGTAGTATTATATATATAAGTGATTTGCGATCTGACAATATTTATTAATTGTCCCATTGAAATTTCCCTAATAATGCTGTTCCAAACTGTTGTTTACGTATATGTTGTATTGTAGTATTGAGTGTTAAAGTTCCGAAAGGGGCGGTACAGTGGTGAATCTGTGATGTGTATGGTTGAATCTTGTAATGACGTCATGATATTATTAACCTGCCTATGTAGTTGTGAAATCCTCATTGTGTTGTTGTATTGTGCTACATTGTTATTGTGTGCTGAATAAAATCTAAATGTGTGCTTTGTGGTTGCGTGATGGGTAATGCGTGTTATGTACATGTACGTATATATTGTGATTGTGTCCCACATATGCTGACTTGTATATAGCGGTCTGGCATTGTTGTTCCTTCCTATAAAGTGACATCTGTAATCTTGTGTAATGATGTTCTTCTTGTACGTAATTCCTAATGGTTTCTGGTGATGGAATCATGATGTTAAAAGTACAGTCAAATCCATATGTTGTGTTTTGTGATTCCTGTAGAGAATGTCATGTGTTTGTCCCCCATCATTTGAATGCACATGTATGAGTGAATGTTAAAAGTAATATATGTGCATCCATGAGTGATCATGTGTTAAGCCTATGTAGATATGCAGTTGCTGCAAGCATATGAGTTGAATAACAGAAATGCAATAATAAAGGTAAATGAGAGGTGTTTCCCATTGTGTACTGTTTGTGAATCAAGAAATGTTTAGTGAATTTTATTTTAATTTTAAATGTAATTTTATTTAAATAATAATGTGTTACTAGTGATGTGGATTTGTAGTTGATGTAATCTAAAAGTGTGAAACAATTTTATGGTGTTGTGAATATTCAATAATTAAAAAACATAAATCCACCATAGTCATTTCTTGATCTATTTATCATCGCTAGGTCTAACGCATAAAATCATGTCTTTTCTAGCGCTGGTATTTGGAGTTTTTCAGTCTACGCTATTTGCGTGCGTTAGGGAAATGAGGGTTTCGCGTGCACGAGCACGTCTTCCCAATAGAAGTCAATGGAGGCTCTAAAGATTTCCAAATTATTTTTTCTAAGACTGGTTTTCCTCGTAAAGTGAATGACGTCATGAGCTTGTGTGAAAAAGTCGCTAAATCGTGTTCTTTTTGTAATAAATAAATATTTTGTGTATGTCATGTGGTGTATATTGTTTGTATGCATCGATGAGTGTATGTTTGTGATAATGTTATTAGTTAGATGTAGGTATACGAGGGTCTTTTCCCGTGTGTCAATGTAAGTCAATGGGAAAATGGATTTGTGTTGTTTTTTTTCAAACACCCGAGATCTCGCAACTTTAATCCTTTGTATTTTGCTGAAAAATTATTAAATATGAAAAATAAACATAGTGTAGTGTTTGTATGAGTGTAAGTGTACTTTGTGTAATATTTTTAATTTGATTCGTAGAATTTAATTTTGTCGGTATATGTTTACTACTGGGTCTGAGGTGTCGGTAGAAATTTGAGCGTTAGGTGATTTTGGAGTGGCGGTAAATAAACTCTAAATACCGGAGTCCGTAAGAAACCCGCGTTAGGGGCCTCTAACGCTGGTTTTCACGGCTAACGCCGAACTCTAAATCTAGGCCTTAGTTTTTACGTGGTTTGAACTTTAGTCAATTATGTGCCCTAAAATTATATATATGTAGTAATTCAAATAAAAAATGTAGAAGTAACATAAAAAAAATCACATTTAATTTTAGAAAGTAAAGAGAATAGTTATGAAAGATCATTAGTATTCCTATTAATTTACCCAGTGAGATAACATTTGGACGTTTTTCACATATTCAGTTACCTATTTTTTTTGTGAATACTGCATTTGTCATGCTGTGTTTTATATATATAAATCTTTGTTTTTGTATTTATCCCCACATATATATCAGCTATTTATATTGTGTGCCAATGTTACTTACTACATGTTCCATTCTTACTCAAAATGTACAGGGAGTGCAGAATTATTAGGCAAGTTGTATTTTTGAGGATTAATTTTATTATTGAACAACAAGCATGTTCTCAATGAACCCAAAAAACTCATTAATATCAAAGCTGAATAGTTTTGGAAGTAGTTTTTAGTTTGTTTTTAGTTATAGCTATTTTAGGGGGGTATCTGTGTGTGCAGGTGACTATTACTGTGCATAATTATTAGGCAACTTAACAAAAAACAAATATATACCCATTTCAATTATTTATTTTTACCAATGAAACCAATATAACATTCACAAATATACATTTCTGACATTCAAAAACAAAACAAAAACAAATCAGTGACCAATATAGCCACCTTTCTTTGCAAGGACACTCAAAAGCCTGCCATCCATGGATTCTGTCAGTGTTTTGATCTGTTCACCATCAACATTGCGTGCAGCAGCAACCACAGCCTCCCAGACACTGTTCAGAGAGGTGTACTGTTTTCCCTCCTTGTAAATCTCACATTTGATGATGGACCACAGGTTCTCAATGGGGTTCAGATCAGGTGAACAAGGAGGCCATGTCATTAGATTTTCTTCTTTTATACCCTTTCTTGCCAGCCACGCTGTGGAGTACTTGGACGCGTGTGATGGAGCATTGTCCTGCATGAAAATCATGTTTTTCTTGAAGGATGCAGACTTCTTCCTGTACCACTGCTTGAAGAAGGTGTCTTCCAGAAACTGGCAGTAGGACTGGGAGTTGAGCTTGACTCCATCCTCAACCCGAAAAGGCCCCACAAGCTCATCTTTGATGATACCAGCCCAAACCAGTACTCCACCTGCACCTTGCTGGCGTCTGAGTCGGACTGGAGCTCTCTGCCCTTTACCAATCCAGCCACGGGCCCATCCATCTGGCCCATCAAGACTCACTCTCATTTCATCAGTCCATAAAACCTTAGAAAAATCAGTCTTGAGATATTTCTTGGCCCAGTCTTGACGTTTCAGCTTGAGGTGGTCGTCTTTCAGCCTTTCTTACCTTGGCCATGTCTCTGAGTATTGCACACCTTGTGCTTTTGGGCACTCCAGTGATGTTGCAGCTCTGAAATATGGCCAAACTGGTGGCAAGTGGCATCTTGGCAGGTGCACGCTTGACTTTTCTCAGTTCATGGGCAGTTATTTTGCGCCTTGGTTTTTCCACACGCTTCTTGCGACCCTGTTGACTATTTTGAATGAAACGCTTGATTGTTCGATGATCACGCTTCAGAAGCTTTGCAATTTTAAGAGTGCTGCATCCCTCTGCAAGATATCTCACTATTTTTGACTTTTCTGAGCCTGTCAAGTCCTTCTTTTGACCCATTTTGCCAAAGGAAAGGAAGTTGCCTAATAATTATGCACACCTGATATAGGGTGCTGATGTCATTAGACCACACCCCTTCTCATTACAGAGATGCACATCACCTAATATGCTTAATTGGTAGTAGGCTTTCGAGCCTATACAGCTTGGAGTAAGACAACATGCATAAAGAGGATGATGTGGTCAAAATACTCATTTGCCTAATAATTCTGCACTCCCTGTATTAATTATAAGGTCACTTATAGGGAGTCAGCATTTTGTTCATTCATGTAATCTACACACTTTTTTAGACATATGTTACATAGGTCCCATATTCTCAAGCATACAAAATATCTTTTGAGGAAGTTACTGTTCATTGAGGATATTTAAAATAGAAAATTTTATATATCAATATACAGTAACATTTTGCTTTAATTACCAATATATGAAGAGAATAGAAAGTCTTGCAGGTACATCATTTTTTATATTGAAAATGTGTTGGTTTCATTTATAAGGAGACATAAAGGTAGCTTTAATTTGTCAAAAAAGGTTCTTTGTCTTGATGAAGTCATTGAGATTGTCTTACCTTTGTTTCTAATTGACAAAAAAATATTTTCACCTAGATTACGAGTAGCGAACAAACTGTAGCGCAAGTGTGCTGTGTTCCCCCCGCTCTTTAGAGCATCTTCCGCCTCTTTAGCCTCACCAGTCCTTATGTTATTATTAGGCTAGAGAGGCTACAGTTTACGCGCCAACTGTAAACTAGGCATTTCTGTGTGATGACTGACAACTGATCATAGCAAATAATGTTATAATTTAATACAAATATTTTGGTAAACACAGATAGTAAAAATTGTGACACGTCATCACCCTTTTATAGTGCAACCTGCTTATTATCAGCATATAGGTACTAATAACCATTAGACAGCACAATATTCTTATTATAAATATATATATATATATATATATATATATACCACCATTATGTATTTCAGCATGCTTATTATCTGTGTATAGATACTCATAAGTGTTATACAGTTCAGCATGCTCATTCCAAATCAGAAAGTAGTGTTGTTTAAAATAAAAATTGAATTTAAACTGTATAATAGTGATGAGTATCAAACATAGCATTTTAAAGGTAATATTGTTGCTGTTTTTGAGCCACTAAATTGTACTTGCCCACTGGGTGAAAAGTTGCCAGTACTCCCCTGGCCTGACCATCTATGTGTTGTACTAATATTTTTATTTTGAAATTCCGATTATCCTAGCTTTGTGAAGGAATAATCTAGATTTTATTAAAGAGACAGAGATGAGTATTTTGCTATATATCTTTTCACTTTACTGCAGACAGCACTTTAAAGAACAGTAAATTTACATAAAAAACAAAGATAACAGTGAATATAAAATAGAAACCAATAAAAACAAGGCTTGAGATGTTATAGAAAACAGTGACCAATGAGAGAAGTCCAATAATCCATAAATTGACCAGTAACTATAAACTCCTCCTCTTTGATCTTTGATCCGTAACAGTCCGAAGGTATTCAGAGAAAAATAGAACAAAAGACCCAAAAACAATAGGAAGAAGAAAAACAGAAGAACTGAAGAATGCCAATCTTGATTGAAGAAAAACAATCTTTTAGCACTTGAAGCATATACAAACTTGCTTGAAGAAGACTTAAATCCAACTGAACTTGATTGAAGTAAAACTTTAATGGAATCAGAAGGTCCCTTGAAATCCTGAAGAGTTTTGCACTATAAAATAAAATATGAAAATTAATAAATTATGTAAAATACATTTAAATACAGGGAGGGAAAAACATAATATAATCATATGTGGAGGGAAAATACTCGTCTCTGTCTCTTTAATAAAATCTAGATTATTCCTTCACAAAGATAGGATAATCTGAATTTTATTGCAAGGACAGAGACTCCTATTTTCCTAGTTCAAATTTTTTTTTATTATGAAACTAAATTAAATGGGATAGAATGAATCGGTTTAAAATAAAATTGTCTAAAAACTGTATCTGATGACCAAGCGGCAGCATTCAAAATGTCTTGTAAAGAAGTTGACTTTGAAAATGCTTTAGAAGCAGAAGCTCCTCTAATAGAATGAGAAGAAAAAATACCATCAAGTCCAGCTTGGGTCATAACCCATTTTACACATCTACTAATGGTAGGAGAAGAAACAGGTAGATGAGGAGAAGCATACGAAATAATCAGCTTATTATGGGAAGATGATCTTAAAAGTGAGGTTCTATGTTCATATTCTTTGAGACAAAGAACTACACAGAGTTTAGGATATTCAGAAAACTAGGGATACAAAATGGAGGATGATAATGTTTTAGTTCTACGAGAAATAGAAAAAATTACTCCCTGAGGAGAAAAAGATTTAGAATTAAAGTCAATAGCTTTGACATCAGAAACTCTTTTACAAGATAAAAGACATACAGTGGGGAAAAAAGTATTTAGTCAGCCACCAATTGTGCAAGTTCTCCCACTTAAGAAGATGAGAGAGGCCTGTAATTTTCATCATAGGTATACCTCAACTATGAGAGACAAAATGTGGAAACAAATCCAGACAATCACATTGTCTGATTTGGAAAGACTTTATTTGCAAATTATGGTGGAAAATAAGTATTTGGTCACCTACAAACAAGCAAGATTCCTGGCTCTTACAGACCTGTATCTTCTTCTTTAAGAGGCTCCTCTGTCCTCCACTCATTACCTGTATTAATGGCACCTGTTTGAACTTGTTATCAGTATAAAAACACCTGTCCACAACCTCAAACAGTCACACTCCAAACTCCACTATGGTGAAGACCAAAGAGCTGTTGAAGGACACCAGAAACAAAATTGTAGACCTGCACCAGGCTGGGAAGACTGAATCTGCAATAGGCAAGCAGCTTGGTGTGAAGAAATCAACTGTGGGAGCAATAATTAGAAAATGGAAGACATACAAGACCACTGATAATCTCCCTCGATCTGGGGCTTCACGCAAGATCTCACCCCATGGAGTCAAAATGATCACAAGAACGGTGAGCAAATATCCCAGAACCACATGGGGGGACCTAGTGAATGACCTGCAGAGAGCTGGACCAACGTAACAGAGGCTACCATCAGTAACACAGTACGCTGCCAGGGACTCAGATCCTGCAGTGCCAGATGTGTCCCCCTGCTTAAGCCAGTACATGTCCGGGCACGTCTGAAGTATGCTAGAGAGCATTTGGATGATCTAGAAGCGGATTGGGAGAATGTCATATTGTCAGATGAAACCAAAGTAGAACTGTTTGGTAGAAACACAACTTGTCGTGTTTGGAGGAGAGAGAACACCATACCTACTGTGAAGCATGGGGGTGGCAACATCATGCTTTGGGACTGTTTCTCTGCAAAGGGAACAGGACGACTGATCCGTGTACATGAAAGAATGAATGGGGCCATGTATCGTGAGATTTTAAGTGCAAACCTCCTTCCATCAGCAAGGGCATTGAAGATGAAATGTGGCTGGGTCTTTAAGCATGACAATGATCCCAAACACACCACCCGGGCAATGAAGGAGTGGCTTTGTAAGAAGCATTTCAAGGTCCTGGAGTGGCCTAGCCAGTCTCCAGATCTCAACGCCATAGAAAACCTTTGGAGGGAGTTGAAAGTCCGTGTTGCCCAGCGACAGCCCCAAAACATCACTGCTCTAGAGGAGATCTGCATGCAGGAATGGGCCAACATACCAGCAACAGTGTGTGACAACCTTGTGAAGACTTACAGAAAACTTTTGACCTCTGTCATTGCCAACAAAAGATACTTAACAAAGTATTGAGATGAACTTTTGATATTGACCAAATACTTATTTTCCACCATAATTTGCAAATAAAATCTTTCCAAATCAGACAATGTGATTGTCTGGATTTGTTTCCACATTTTGTCTCTCATAGTTGAGGTATACCTATGATGAAAATTACAGGCCTCTCTCATCTTCTTAAGTGGGAGAACTTGCACAATTTGTGGCTGACTAAATACTTTTTTTCCCCACTGTAAAAGAGTAAGCTGTTTAAGAGTTAAATTTTCCTTGTTGGGCCAAGAATTAAAGAGAGAAATGACTAAATCTACATCCCAAAAGAAAGAATATCTTGAAGATGGAGGATGTTTCAGATGAATAGATTTCAAAAGTCTACATATGCTAGGATGTTGACCTATAGGAACATTAGAAAGTAACTCATGTCCAGCAGAAATAGCTGATCTAGTTACATTAATGGACCTATAAGCCAATCGAGACTGAAAGAGAGAAGATAAAAAGTTAATAACTTCATTCAAAGGAGCTGAAATGGGATCCAAGTGCCTAAGATTGCACAAGCTAGACCATTTAAGCCAAGAGGATAAATAAAAAATTTTGGTTCGAGAGGCCCAAGAATCTTGAAGGAGGAGTCTAGCTTCTTCCGATAATTTGTCACCAGACCAGGATCCCCTGAAATCATCCAATAAATTAGATGTAGTTTGTCTTGAAGTACCAGAGGATTGAATTGACCTGAAGGATCTGCTAGAAGGTCTGACCTGGATGGTAGAAGGATTGGATGAAGAAATGAAAATTCCAGAAGAAGAGGATACCAAACTTGAGTTTCCAAAAGGGGGTTATTATTAGAAGAGAAATGAGATGACGCTTGACAAAAAGAAGAGTCTGAAGAATCATCGAAAAAGGAGGGAAAGCATACGCTCCCGCAATCGGCCATTGTTGAAGAAAAGCATCTATTGCTAGAGCTTGAGGATCTGGTCTCCAACTGAAATAAGGGAATATCTGATAATTCAGATGCGAGGCAAAGAGATCTATTGAAAAAGGACCTCTTAGAGATTGAAGTCTCTGAAAAATGAATTAATTCAATTTCCAATCGCTGAAGTCTGTAAGGTATCTGCCATCTGATTGTTCCAATCCAGAATATATTCTGCTTGAATAGATATATTCTTGAATACAATTTTTTGTTAAATTTGACAAAATTTTTGAAGCAGTGCCTCCCAAACGATTGATATATCGAACAGCAGAAACATTGTCCATGCGAAGAACAATTAGGAAAATTCTGTTTGACAAAACTCTGAACTGCAAAAGCTCCTGCAAGAAGTTCTAAACAGTTGATGTGAAGATGTTTCTCCGAAGGAGACCATTTCCCTCCTGTAATAAGGGAACCACATCTCGCACCTCAGCCTGATTTGCTTGCATCCGACCCTATTACTAAATCTGGAGAATTTCTGAAAATTGCTTTCCCATTCCATGCATATTTAAGAGCCACCAATTCAATTCTTCTGAAGCTTCCTTGCATAAGGATATTTTGTGATGATAAGAGAAACCTTTTTGAAGATAATAGATCTTCAATCTTTGAAGTGCTCTGTAATAAAGGGGAGCTGGGAAAATCACTTGAATGGAGGATGAAAGAAGACCTATGATAGAACGGATAGAAAATAGATCTTTCTTGAGAAGATAAGTAATCTCCTTCTTGATTCTTTTGATCTTTTCCAGAGGAAGACTGAGAGAAGTTGAAATAGTATCTATATTGAAACCAAGGAAAATCATGTTCTGAGAAAGAACCAAAACTGATATTTTGAAATTGATGACAAAACCTAAATTCTGGAGAAGTTTGATAGTAAGAGATAATTGATCCTTCAGAATCATAGAGGATTGGTGAATAAGAAGAATATCGTCCAAATAAATTATTAGATTAATTCCTCTTTTTCTTAACCAAGCAGTGACTGGTTTCAGAATCTTTGTAAAGATATATAAATTGTCTTTCCAAAGAAATCTTATATATTTTCTGAAGTCTGTATGAATTGGAACCGAAAGGTATGCATCTTTTAGATCTAGTCTTATAAGCCAGTCTTTGTTGTAAAGACAATCTCTTAAAAGGTGAATTCCTTCCATCTTGAAATGATTGAAAACAAGAAAATGGTTTAAATCTCTTAAATTTATGACCGGACAGAATGACCCTTCCTTCTTCTTTACAAGGATTATGTTGCTGATGAAAGAGTCTTCCGGAGAAGGAGCGATCTCTATAGCTTTCTTTTCTAGGAGATCCGAAATCTCTTAATCTAGCAGAGCTTGATCTTCGATAGAAAATTTTATTGGGATAGGGCAGGAGTTTTTAAAGGAATTTGAATGAAATCCAATGGAAGGCCTGATACAGCCTGTAGAACCCATGGATCTGATGTTATTTTCTGCCATTCCGTTATAAAATACATAAGCCTGCCTCCTATTTTTTGGCAAGAAAAATTTGTGGAAACAAAGCTGGGAAAACTTACCTTGGAATGGTCTCCTAGGATTCCTGAAGTTCCTGAATCCTCTGTTGGTGGACATTCTGGGTCTTGTTGGGAAAAAACTTGCATGTGTGGAAGTGGAGGGGGCAATGTTTTGGAAATGAGACCTGGACGCATTTGAATAACGGCTGGAAAAGCTGTCTCTGCCTTTTCCAGCCCTGGAGAAAACCTTAGGAGTTTGAGACTGATAAAATATTTTCTTAGTATTAGTTTTAATTTTATTAAGACTGTTAAAAGTATTTACATAGGAACTAAGTTGCTGAAGACCAGTGTATCCAAATAAAAGGCCATCAGCTTTAGGACCCATCTCAGTGGGAGTGAAGTCTGTAATTTTTGGATCAAGACATCTTAAAATGAATCTCCTTCTTTGGGTAGATAAAGATGTATTAGCATCACCAAGGATATAAACTAATCTTTGAATCCATTCTCTGGAAACATATGGATCTAACATGGACTCATTAGCAATAGCCTCTTCAGAGAATTCAAAAAGCTTTGTAACTGGACCCAATGAGTCAAGAAGCTTGTCCTGACAGGACTTCAAAAATCTGTCAGGACCCCTCCTTAAATTTGCATTTTTATTACCCAAAAATTAAAGTAAATTAACATCAATGTTAGGGGTTAAATGGGTATTGTGAGGGAGTTCAGGATGAGGGCACTCTGCTTTTAAAGTATTTTTAGCTTTAGAAGAAAGGGGTCTACGTATATGATAGTCCAAAATTTTGGAAGCTCTTCTAGAAGGCCTCCATTGAGAGGCTCTAGGATGTTCCAATTCATTAGGGTCGGTATATGGATCCCCAAAATTATCAATATGTTTCAACTTTTTAGATTTTGAAATGCATCTGGATTTTTTGGGCTTGGGGGAATCTTCAGATGAAGAAGAAATAAAATTAAAATTATCAAAGGAATCAATAGAAAAGGAATCTTTAGAAAGATCCTCAGAATCAAAATGGAATTTTTCAATTTGCATGTCTGATGCTTCTAAATTATCAGAAGAATCTGATTGAATATTTTCTTTTTTTACTCATTCTATTTTTAAAGATAGCATTAGTGTCACTTTCAGAGTCAGAAGACTCAATGTTGCATTGACAAGCAAGCTTAGAAATGTCAGAGCTATGCTGAAGTGATTTAATTCTTTTATATTTTTGATGAGCTTTATCATGAGATTTAGATTTCACATGTTTAGATAAATGTTTAGTCTTAGCTAAGGCTTTTTTGGGAATTGCATCCCTAATTTCATTAACATTACTAATTGCAGATTGGAACTGGAGCATCTGCTGTTTAAAGAGCTCTAAAGTACTATTAATCAAATCCCTTACAGATTTCTTAGTGTATTGGGATTTGTTATCATCAGACATTTTGAGAAAAAATAGCTTAAAATACTAATAAAATGATTATGGTAAATTTTATAAATACTATTCTAGTAGAATAATATACTAAAAAATAACTGCAATATAAAAAAAGTATTGTCAAATTATATGACAGAAAAAAATATACATTAACAAACTTCTTATTAATAAAATACATTAAGAAAGTCTCAAGCATAAGCTGGATTAAAGTAACAGAACAAATGAAATTTAAATAAATGTAAATTGTATTTAAATGTATGTAACTAAGTGTAATAACTGTAGCAAATAATGTAGCCAACCGCTCCGGATGAAGTCTGAGGAGAAGTCCGCGAGCTCTACATTAAACAGTAAGATTGACAGATCAGAGGGCGGGAAAGAAAAGATGGAGGCGTGACTAGAGAAGGAGAAGAAAAGAAAATGGTGGCCACAACAGAAGAGTGAAGCGTAGCAGAGAAAAGACAAACTGGGAAGGAAAAGGAACAAAAGGACAAGAAAAAATACCGGAAAGCAAAACCGGAACTAAAATAAGAGAGGACAAGGTAAAAAAGACAAATTTAAGATCAATAACCAACGAAAATAAACAGAAAAATAAATAAAGAATTAAAGGAAAAATAAATGGAAAACAAATAAAAAGCAATTGATTAAAACAGAATAAAATCAAAGACAAAAATAATAAAATTAAATAATAATAAGATAATAATAATAAAAGAATAACAAAATAATAAATGATAAAATCAAAATAAAACAAAACAGTTTATATTGAATATGACAAAAGCATAAAATATTGATAAAATAGAAATGTAATAAAATATTTATTAAAATGTATTAATTTATAAAGAACACAATATACTTATATCTGTGAGCAGAAAAGAGGAGGAGTTTTCTGTTTTCTATAGCATCTCAAGCCTTGTTTTCATTGGTTTCTATTTTATATTCATTGTTATCTTTTTTATGTAAATTTACTGTTCGTTAAAGTGCTGTCTGCAGTAAAGTGAAAAGATATATAGCAAAATAGAAGTCTCTGTCCTTGCAATAAAATTCTCCCTATGGGCTTTGCACCCAGGCTGGCTTGGGGCTAACTGCCTGAGTCCCTGAGAGCTGTGCAGCTGTCTGTGAGTGCTGGTGAGTACCCGTGGCTGTGAGTTTTGCAGTGACATGGGATGTGCAGTCAAATTCCATGTTTAGGGAATTTAGGGAAATTACAAAAGCCTTGTGTTACCCTTGTATGTATCTTAGTTTGCTTAGTTAAAGACATGCATTGTAATTTTTTGTCCTAGATTTTCATATAATACTTGGCAAGCCCTGTATTATATCTAAGCATAAGCACTCACTTGAGTCACTCTTTTGACATCAATGAACCACCATGTTTAAATGTATGTGCAGCATATACTGTATGTATGAAGAACAACTTTGTCTGCTTCCCATGTTCCCACTGATATTATTATGCTTAGGGTATTTTATTTTTGTCCCACCCTGAAAAAATTTCAGCGGACGCCTATGGACTTACATACAATGGACTTACAGTGTCCGCTGCCTGCTCGCCGCAAATACAGGCGTACAGGTTTCCAAGTAGGCTCCCATGGAGCCTAATCTCCTTAAAAAAATGCTAATGCTAAGCAGATCATACTTGTCAACTATCCTTACCTACATGTACTTTCAGAAAGTATAATCTTGTCTATGGCTATTTTAATCTCCAATATGAAAACATTTATGCACTGTTTGTCTGTTTTTGAAGACAAATATGAACCTGTACAATTTATTATCAACTTGTTTGACTTTAAAGAGACATTAAATTAAAAATAAAAAGCATACAAAATAAGGGCTAGATAACGAATGGAGCACAAAATTGTGCTTACGTGAGTGCGATATTTGCACTCCACTCAGTAATACCAGCGTACAATAGGGTGCACTGACATCAGGGGTGGCATGGTCACCCATCCAAAATAGTGTACTGTATTTAATGACATTTAAAGGAAATTGTAGTTAACTATTTTTGTTTCATATAAAAATGCATTTCAAAATGTACTTTTATTTAGTTTTTTTTTTTTTTAAAAAAAAAGCTCATATTCCTACCCTAAGTCAGTGTTTTCTTAATATGCAGTAAGGCATAATCAATTATCCTTATTAGCAAGCGAGAATGAGTAGGAAGTATATAACCAATACTGCAGTATAAGTGGTAATTTAAATTTAAACATTTTATACTTAACATTTTTTAAGGCAAAAATAAAGTGTATAAACACTGTTCTTTCTTTGAAATTTTTAACTTTTTTTATGGAACAAATATTTTTTTCCTTAATTAGTAATATAATAGTCTGACTATTTATAAATATTTCAGCTGTAGTTTGGGGCACAAAAAAATATAAGATCAATTTTATAAGCTAGTTTTTATATTTTTCAATCTCTACTTTTCTGATTAGCACACCTTACACCTGAAACTGTACCCTGGGTTATTACAATGTTTTTAAAGATTCAGAAAACAAAGAAGCTGTTTCACTATTCATAGACTTACATTAGAATTGATCTAACAGTATTTCTGAAGTATGTATGCTTTCTGAAGTAAGACTGACAGATTTAAGTATTGTCATTGGCAGTTCTACTGGAGTACACAGGTTGAATCCTCATTGTGCTGAAGAATAGGGCCAACATTGCCTCTTCTTTTCAATGTTACTTCTAATGTAGCCACGCCCCTACAATGTTGCCACACCCCTTCAACATAGCCACACCCCTAACTGCATAGTAGAGCCCCTCAACTCTACCCAAAGAAGAATCCCCACTGGCTCCACCCATGGAATACCTGTGATGCAAACAACATGCTTTCTTGAACCAGTCATACTCAGTTTTCTCCCCCTTCATCAATTGCATGCTGGAGCTGGCACTAGCCTATCCATTTCCACTGGACATCATTAAAGGCACAGTCTACTCAAGAATTTGTATTGTTTAAAAAGATAGATAATCCTTTTATTACCCATTCCCAAGTTTTGCATAGCCAACACTGTTATATTAATTCACTTTTTACCTCTGTGATTGCCTTGTACCTAAGCTTCTGCAGACTTCCTGCTTATTTCAGTTATTTTGACAGACTTGCATTTTAGCCAAACAGTGCTGACTCATAAATAACTCCACGGGCGTGAGAACAATTTTTTTTTATCTATATGCCACACATGAACTAGGGCTTAGAAGTTAGCATATGAGTCTACCTAAGTTTAGCTTTCAGCAAAGAATACCAAGAGAACAAAGAAAATTTGATGATAAAAGTAAATTGGAAAGTTGTTTAAAATTGCAAGCCCTATCTGAATCATTAAAGATAAATTCTGACTAGACTGTCCCTTTAAGTGCAATACAGATGGTAGATAATGTCAATAATAACTAAAATATCTAACATTGCATATAGTACTATTTCTCTATAATGAATTTGATAAATATTCCTAAATACTTTTACTGCACGTATATTGTTATAAAGTTATTTCTAATTGAAAAAAGAATACAGTGGGAATTACAAAGTAGGAACTTTTAATATCAAAGTATCCTTACAATAAAACTTAAATAACAGGGGAAATATTCATAACAATTTGATGGCAATTAATGTCTTCCATTTGACTTTAATTCACTTTAATTGTTTCCTGTAGATACTGCCAACAATGACAGGTACTATTGTAATTACCGAAGACTGCTAAATAGATTAAGGCAGCAGGAATATGCATATCCTGCCTTCTAACCCTAGCAAATGCCAAACACTTCCTCAGAGCGCTATTTTTTTTATAATAGTCCAAAGTCAGGTACATAAAACATAGTTACTGATATGCTTGAAAATTTCTGTGTAATGAGACTGCTTTATCCTAAAAAGTATCAATGCATACAGTATACCTGTATAAGAAACTCTGGTGTTTATCCATTCAGTATCAAAACTATAAAAAAAATATTACATGTGATAGTCAATTTCTTTATAAACAATTAATTTGAAATATATAATTACAATAATGTTTCTTAAATACATTTTCACTGTTCAAAACTAACCACAAAGTGAAATTGTTCATATTTGAATTAAATACGCACAATTATTTACTTATGTCTTTGAATTCTTAATTAGACATTTGTAGCTGTCTGGTACTGGTGAAAATAAGGACATAGAACCTCAAATCCAGCTCACAAGGTTTAGAATAAGATCTGGAATGTGACTCAATGTTTAGTATCTGATGTGTTTCAAGGTAAATGGACTAAATATATGTTTGTGATAGTAAAGATCTTAAAATGGTTTATATACCTAAACGATAGTTCGCTTTTATTGAGCCATAAAAAATGGAGCCCTAAGCTACCGAAGTGGCCGACAGCTAAAATTAGTTTACGGCTCCATTTTAGTACCAGGTTTCCATTGAAATATGCAGTTACTCTTTTCAAGCTATGGTAACCCGACCTTACACTATAAAATGTACTTTTAACGTCTGTTGAAGACAAACAAAAACAAAGATACACTGATTTATAATACATATATTTTTAACTATAAGCAAATACTATTTTTTATTATAATTATATTTTCCATTTTATTAATATATTGCTGCCCTAGGCATAGGTCTAATTTGGATTTTGTAGATATATGCTTGCAAATATTTTTATATGTAAATACATACTGATATTTCCATAAAAACATAAGTGCAACTATTCCTATACATGGGACAACAATTATATATTACATATTACAATTTTTATCTACATTGAAACACTAACTATTTTCAAGTTTTAAAATTTCAATGGGAAATAGGTCTAAAAAAATGTTGTTGTTTTTTTCTCTTTTATACCTATTTGAGTTGGGTGTAATTTTTTTCAATGTATTTCGCAGTGTATTTACAGTTTGTGCTTTCATTGGAAACCTGATATAAGTTATCAATAACAGTTTCTAATACTTTCTACAACAGTTATAACAACTAGTCGCACACAAGATACTTTATGTTAAAAATGCAAGTGCTAGTAATTAAAAATGTAGGGGCTGATTTACCAATGTCTGGCGGACATGATACGCTGTAACGTATCATGTCCGCCAGACATTGCTGAATGCTGACAGCATACGCTGTCGGCATTTAACATTGCACCAGCAGATTCTCGGCCAATCGGCCGCTAGCAGGGGGTTTCAATTAACCTGATTGGGCGGATTTATGTCCGCAGCCTCAGAGGCGGCGGACCAGTTAAGAAGCAGCAGTCTGCTTCATAACTGCTGTTTCCGGTGGGCCTGAAGGCTCACACAGAAACAGGGGCATCAGGAGCCATTCAGCCCTTGATAAATCGGCCCCATAGTATGTAAATCTCTTGGTACTATATTTATTTTAATATTACCTATTTAATCAATATAGCAAATGTTTAATTGAATAATAGTACTCTCATTAGGTTTAAGAATTTTTATCAGTGTGTTTATAGCACATATCTGCAACCCTCCCTTTAGAACCACCCCAATAAAACTAATCTTTTTACTTAATTGTGTTATGCTTTATATTTTGTTAAGATTGTGCATTTATTACAAATATCGGTTATATTTTATGTAATGGTACTGCAACGTACATCTCCCCCCCATATTTTATACCCAGAGAGTTATGCAATACAATATTAAATGGTACTACTAAAACATACTTTGGGCAAGATTACAAGTGGCACACTAAAGTTAACCATAGCGCTAACTAGCTTGCATATTACAAGTTTAAAGTAAACGGTTGCATTTGAGCACTTCCACTCTCGGAGGAGCAGGTTCATGGGGTTGGAGCTCAGAAGTTGAGGAGTCAGGCTTAAGTCCATATTGGGTGTTAAAAGGGGCCAGTGAGATGTGTTTCTTAGAGGAATTACCCCTATTAGGCATGGCTACAAAGGCAGACAATTTAAGTTTATTGTCTGGAGTAGTGTTCCCACTCTAGGGCCAGGGACTCTAGACACCGGTACTGCTGTGACAGGTTAGTGACACTGGATACACAGGTACTGCTGTGACAGGTTGGTGACACTGGATGCACAGGTACTTCTGAGACAGGTTGGAGACACTGGATACACAGGTACTGCTTTGACAGGTTGTTGACACTGGATACACAGGTACTGCTGTGTCAGGTTGGTGACACTAGATACACAGGTAATGCAGTGACAGGTTGGTGACACTGGACACACAGGCACTGCTGAGACAGGTTGTAGACACTGGATGCATAGGTGCAGCTGTGACAGGTTGGTGACACTCCATACACAGGTACTGCACTGACAGGTTGGAGACACTGGATACACAGTTACTTCTGTGACAGGTTGGTGACAGGAGAATCGGTCTAATCATATGCAAAACAGGAGCAAAAGTCCAGGAGAATGGTCTATAGATGAGCTGAGTTCAGAAGCCAGAAGATTCACTAGAACAACAGGAAACCAGAAGACAGAACTGAGGCACAAACAATAGGATTGACCACAATGTCAGGGCAGGGAGTGGTCTTAGAGGCAGTCTTTTATAGTAATGCTGATTATGTAACGGTCTGCAGTTGGCTGGTAGGTTGGAGCTAAAGAGCACAGCCAGTGCAGGCAGCAGGTCTCCAAAAACATCAGCACAAAACATAGCCCTCTGATGGCTCAACGATAAGGCAACAGGCATCGATCCAGTAGTCCCAGGTTCAAAATTTGCGCTCAACATATTAGTGCACCTGAAGACCTAGCATAAAGTGTAAGGGTTAAAATAAAGCACAATATTAGTACATTAAAATAAAATATTACACATATATACATTTTCTTATAACATTTTTCATATTAATAATTTTTTTATGAGGGTTAAAAGGTATATGGTATATGACAAAGTATTTTATTAGAAAGGGCTATAATGTATACATATATTAAAAATATGTGTAAATGTGTTTATATATATATATATATGTGTGTGTGTGTAAATATATGTGTATTTATGTGATTATTTATACAAACAAACATATATAAATATATATATATATATATATATATATATATATATATATATATATAATAAAAGTAGAACAAAGCACTCACTGGCCTTTTTATGTGTCCAAAATTAATTATTTATTCCATAGTGATGTTTCGGTGTGTTCACCCCTTCATCAGACCAACAATAATAAACCACATAGCAAACATTTTAAAGTGTAGGAAGCCCCACCCACTGACAAAAAAACGCCAAAGTGTTACCATGGTGACACCATTACAATACTGCTTATGTGTAAAACAGTGACTAAAATAAAAAAGCGTTGCCAATGTAATAAAGTGTTAGTCATACAAATACTAGGGGCTCGATCCGATATGCAGCGTTGCCCGCAAAAGCCGGCGACACCAAATTTTGCGCTGGTTTGGTATCCTATATACGGCGTAATATAGAAGTTACGCTCGTATATTTCACCCTTTGGCCGTAGTTTTTTGGCCCATAGAGTGAGATACCAAACCCGCGCAGTTTGGTATCCAATATACAGCGTAAGGACTTACGTGGTGAAAATGGAGAAATCTTACTCCATTTTCACCTCGCCACAAAATGCAGGCGTAGTAAGCCTTACGCTGAGTATTGGAGCCCCGTAACTCCCTAAACTGCCTGCAAAATAAAACCTAACACCTAACGCATGCGCAATGTCTATCTACCTGTCAACCGCAATCCCTAATAAAGTGCTTAACCCCTAAACCGCCGCTCCCGGACCCCGCCGCCACCTACATTAAATGTCTAACCCCCTAATGTGATCCCCCTACACCGCTGCCACCTACATTATATATCTAACCCCCTAATGTGAGCCCTCTACAGCGCCGCAATCCCCCGCCGCAATCCCTAATAAAGTGTTTAACCCCTAAAACACCGCTCCCGGACCCTGCCGCCACCTATATTATATTTATTACCCCCTAATCTGAGCCCCCTACACCGCCGCCACCTATATTAAATATATTACCCCCTAATATGATCCCCCTACACCACTGCCACCTATTTTAAATATATTAACCCCTAATATGATCCCCCTACACCGCCACCACCTATAATAACTATATTAACCCCTAATCTGAGCCCCCTACACCGCCGCCACCTATATTAAATTTATTAACCCCTAATCTAATCCCCCTACACCACCGCCACCTATATTAAATTTATTAACCCCTAATCTAATCCCCCTACATCGCCGCCACCTATATTAAATTTATTAACCCCTAATCTAATCCCCCTACACCGCCGCCACCTATCTTAAATATATTAACCACTAAATCGAAGTCTAACCCTAACACCCCCTAACTTAATTATTATTTAAATACATCTAAATAATAGTAGTATTATTATCTAAATTATTCCTATTTAAAACTAAATACTTACCTATAAAATAAACCCTAAAATAGCTACAATATAATTAATAATTACATTGTAGCTATTTTAGGGTTTATACTTATTTTACAGGTAACTTTGTATTTATTTTAACTAGGTACAATAGCTATTAAATAGTTAATAACTATTTAATAGCTACCAAGTTAAAATAATTACAAAATTACCTGTAAAATAAATCCTAACCTAAGTTACCATTACACCTACACTATCAATAAATTAACTAAATAAACTACAATTATCTAAACTAAAACACAATTAAATAAACTATATTACAAAAAACAAACACTAAATTACAAAAAAATAAAAAAAGATTACAAGAATTTTAAGCTAATTACACCTAATCTAAGCCCCCTAATAAAATAAAAAAGCCCCCAAAATAATAAAATTTCCCTACCCTAAACTAAATTACAAAAGTAATCAGCTCTATTACCAGCCCTTATAAGGGCCTTTTGCGGGGCATTGCCCCAAAGTAATCAGCTCTTTTACCTGTAAAAAAAGAACAACCCCCCCCCCCATTACAACCCACCACCCACACACCCCTACTCTAAAACCCGATCCCCCCCTTAAAAAAACCTAAGTCTAACCCCCAAGTGGTCCTTACCTGTCCTGAAGACCGGCGGAGAAGGTCCTGTTCCAGATGGAGAAGTCTTCTTCCAAGCGGCGACCTCTTCTTCTTCCAGGAACCAGCCGGCGCGGAGCGGAGGAGTTGAAGACCGATGACCGCTGAGCTGAAGACCATTCACTCTGGAACTGAAGACCGGCGATGCTGGAACTGAAGATCGGCAATGCTGGAACTGAAGACCGGAGCCATGGAGCGTGGAGGATCCTCTTCATACGATCTCCGCCGTACACTGAATAGGAATTCAAGGTACGCGATTAAAAATATCGTCCCTTGAATTCCTATTGGCTGATTTGAGCCTTCAAATTCAAATCAGCCAATCGGATGAGAGCTACTGTAAATCTATTGGCTGATTTGAATAGCCAATAGAATAAGAGCTACTGTAATTCTATTGGCTGATTTAAATAGCTCCTCCACGCTCCATGGCTCCGGTCTTCAGTTCCAGCATCGCCGGTCTTCAGTTCCAGAGTGGACTGTCTTCAGCTCCGCGGTCATCGGTCTTCAACTCCTCCGCTCCGGCTGGTTCCTGGAAGAAGAAGAGGTCGCCGCTTGGAAGAAGACTTCTCCGCCTGGAACAGGACCTTCTACGCCGGTCTTCAGGACAGGTAAGGACCACTTGGGGGTTAGACTTAGGTTTTTTTAAGGGGGGATTGGGTGGGTTTTAGAGTAGGGGTGTGTGGGTGGTGGGTTGTAATGGGGGGGGAGTTGTTCTTTTTTTTACAGGTAAAAGAGTTGATTACTTTTAAGGGAAATTTTATTATTTTGGGGGGCTTTTTTATTTAATTAGGGGGCTTAGATTAGGTGTAATTAGCTTAAAATTCTTGTAATCTTTTTTTTTATTTTTTGTAATTTAGTGTTTGTTTTTTTGTAATATAGTTAGTATATTCAATTGTATTTTAGTTTATTTATTGATAGTGTAGTGTTAGGTGTAATGGTAACTTAGGTTAGGATTTATTTTACAGGTAATTTTGTAATTATTTTAGTTATTAACTATTTAATAGCTATTGTACCTAGTTAAAATAAATACAAAGTTACCTGTAAAATAAATATAAACCCTAAAATAGCTACAATGTAATTATTAATTATATTGCAGCTATCTTAGGGTTTATTTTATAGCGGCTAGATTTAGAGTTTTGTCGGTAAGGACCAGCGTAGCTAACGCTGGCTTTTTTCTGGCTGCACCATAAAAATAACTCTGGTATTGAGAGTCCACAGAAAGGCTGCGTTAGGCTCCAAAAAAGGAGCGTAGAGCATATTTAACGCAACTGCAACTCTCGATACCAGAGTTGCTTACGGACGCGGCCAGCCTCAAAAACGTGCTCGTGCACGATTCCCCCATAGGAAACAATGGGGCTGTTTGAGCTGAAAAAAAACCTAACACCTGGAAAAAAGCCGCGTTCAGCTCCTAACGAAGCCCCATTGTTTTCTATGGGGAAACACTTCCTACGACTGCACCTAACACTCTAAGATGTACCCCGAGTCTAAACACCCCTAACCTTACACTTATTAACCCCTAATCTGCCGCCCCCGCTATCGCTGACCCCTGCATATTATTATTAACCCCTAATCTGCCGCTCCGTACATCGCCGCTACTTACATTATCCCTATGTACCCCTAATCTGCTGCCCCTAACACCGCCGACCCCTATATTATATTTATTAACCCCTAATCTGCCCCCCACAACGTCGCCTCCACCTGCCTACACTTATTAACCCCTAATCTGCCGACCGGACCGCACCGCTATTATAATAAAGTTATTAACCCCTAATCCGCCTCACTAACCCTATAATAAATAGTATTAACCCCTAATCTGCCCTCCCTAACATCGCCGACACCTAACTTCAAACATTAACCCCTAATCTGCCGACTGGAGCTCACCGCTATTCTAATAAATGTATTAACCCCTAAAGCTAAGTCTAACCCTAACACTAACACCCCCTAACTTAAATATAATTTAAATCTAACGAAATTAATTAACTCTTATTAAATAACTTATTCCTATTTAAAGATAAATACTTACCTGTAAAATAAATCCTAATATAGCTACAATATAAATTATAATTATATTATAGCTATTTTAGGATTTATATTTATTTTACAAGTAACTTTGTATTTATTTTAACCAGGTAAAATAGCTATTAAATAGTTAAGAACTATTTAATAGTTACCTAGTTAAAATAAATTACCTGTAAAATAAATCCTAACCTAAGTTACAATTAAACCTAACACTATACTATCATTAAATTAATTAAATAAAATACCTACAATTACCTACAATTAAACCTAACACTACACTATCAATACATTAATTAAATACAATACCTACAAATAACTACAATGAAATAAACTAACTAAAGTACAAAAAATAAAAAAGAACTAAGTTACAAAAAATAAAAAAATATTTACAAACATTAGAAATATATTACAACAATTTTAAACGAATTACACCTACTCTAAGCCCCCTAATAAAATAACAAAGCCCCCCAAAATAAAAAAATGCCCTACCCTATTCTAAATTACTAAAGTTCAAAGCTCTTTTACCTTACCAGCCCTGAACAGGGCCCTTTGCGGGGCATGCCCCAAGAAGTTCAGCTCTATTGCCTGTAAAAAAAAACATACAATACCCCCCCCAACATTACAACTCACCACCCACATACCCCTAATCTAACCCAAACCCCCCTTAAATAAACCTAACACTAAGCCCCTGAAGATCTCCCTACCTTGAGTCGTCTTCACCCAGCCGAGCCAAATTCTTCATCCAAGCGGAGCAAGAAGAGGTCCTCCATCCGGTAGAAGTCTTCATCCAAGCGGGGCAGAAGAGGTCTTCCCTCCGATTGAAGTCTTCATCCAAGCGGGATCTTCTATCGTCATCCATCCGGAGCGGAGCGGCAGCATCCTGAAGACCTCCGACGCGGAACATCCATCCTGGCCGACGACTGAACGATGAATGACGGTTCCTTTAAATGACGTCATCCAAGATGGCGTACCTCGAATTCCGATTGGCTGATAGGATTCTATCAGCCAATCGGAATTAAGGTAGGAATATTCTTATTGGCTGATTGAATCAGCCAATCAGAATCAAGTTCAATCCGATTGGCTGATCCAATCAGCTAATCAGATTGAGCTCGCATTCTATTGGCTGTTCCGATCAGCCAATAGAATGCGAGCTCAATCTGATTGGCTGATCTGATTGGCTGATTCCTAGAATCCTATCAGCCAATCGGAATTCGAGGGACGCCATCTTGGATGACGTCATTTAAAGGAACCATCATTCGTCGTTCAGTCGTCGGCCAGGATGGATGTTCCGCGTCGGAGGTCTTCAGGATGCTGCCGCTCCACTCCGGATGGATGACGATAGAAGATGCCTCTTGGATGAAGACTTCAATCGGATGGAAGACCTCTTCTGCCCCGCTTGGATGAAGACTTCTACCGGATGGAGGACCTCTTCTTGCTCCGCTTGGATGAAGAATTTGGCTCGGCTGGGTGAAGACGACTCAAGGTAGGGAGATCTTCAGGGGCTTAGTGTTAGGTTTATTTAAGGGCTGTTTGGGTTAGATTAGGGGTATGTGGGTGGTGGGTTGTAATGTTGGGGGGGGGGTATTGTATGTTTTTTTTTACAGGCAAAAGAGCTGAACTTCTTGGGGCATGCCCCGCAAAGGGCCCTGTTCAGGGCTGGTAAGGTAAAAGAGCTTTGAACTTTAGTAATTTAGAATAGGGTAGGGCATTTTTTTATTTTGGGGGGCTTTGTTATTTTATTAGGGGGCTTAGAGTAGATGTAATTAGTTTAAAATTGTTGTAATATATTTCTAATGTTTGTAAATATTTTTTTATTTTTTGTAACTTAGTTCTTTTTTATTTTTTGTACTTTAGTTAGTTTATTTCATTGTATTTATTTGTAGGAATTGTATTTAATTTATTTATTGATAGTGTAGTGTTAGGTTTAATTGTAGATAATTATAGGTATTTTATTTAATTAATTTATTGATAGTGTAGTGTTAGGTTTAATTGTAACTTAGGTTAGGATTTATTTTACAGGTATATTTGTAATTATTTTAACTATTTTAGCTATTAAATAGTTCTTAACTATTTAATAGCTATTGTACCTGGTTAAAATAATTACAAAGTTACCTGTAAAATAAATATTAATCCTAAAATAGCTATAATATAATTATAATTTATATTGTAGCTATATTAGGGTTTATTTTACAGGTAAGTATTTATCTTTAAATAGGAATAATTTATTTAATAAGAGTTAATTAATTTCGTTAGATAAAAATTATATTTAACTTAGGGGGGTGTTAGTGTTAGGGTTAGACTTAGCTTTAGGGGTTAATAAATTTATTAGAATAGCGGTGAGCTCCAGTCGGCAGATTAGGGGTTAATAATTGAAGTTAGGTGTCGGCGATGTTAGGGAGGGCAGATTAGGGGTTAATACTATTTATTATAGGGTTAGTGAGGCTGATTAGGGGTTAATAACTTTATTATGGTAGCGCTCAGGTCCGGTCGGCAGATTAGGGGTTAATAAGTGTAGGCAGGTGGAGGCGACGTTGAGGGGGGCAGATTAGGGGTTAATAAATATAATATAGGGGTCGGCGGTGTTAGGGGCAGCAGATTAGGGGTACATAGCTATAATGTAGGTGGCGGCTCTTTGCGGTCGGCAGATTAGGGGTTAATTATTGTAGGTAGGTGGTGGCGACGTTGTGGGGGGCAGGTTAGGGGTTAATAAATATAATATAGGGGTCGGCGGTGTTAGGGGCAGCAGATTAGGGGTACATAAGGATAACGTAGGTGGCGGTCGGCAGATTAGGGGTTAAAAAAATTTTATTCGAGTGGCGGCGATGTGGGGGGACCTCGGTTTAGGGGTACATAGGTAGTTTATGGGTGTTAGTGTACTTTAGAGTACAGTAGTTAAGAGCTTTATGAACCGGCGTTAGCCCAGAAAGCTCTTAACTACTGACTTTTTTCTGCGGCTGGAGTTTTGTCGTTAGAATTCTAACGCTCACTTCAGACACGACTCTAAATACCGGAGTTAGAAAAATCCCATTGAAAAGATAGGATACGCAATTGACATAAGGGGATCTGCGGTATGGAAAAGTCGCGGCTGAAAAGTGAGCGTTAGACCCTTTTTTGACTGACTCCAAATACCGGAGGTAGCCTAAAACCAGCGTTAGGAGCCTCTAGCGCTGGTTTTCACGGCTACCGCCAAACTCCAAATCTATGCCTAGGTAAGTATTTAGTTTTAAATAGGAATAATTTAGTTAATAATATTAATATTATTTAGATTTATTTAAACCTTTGAGTGCTAAGCACTTTCCCACCTGGGTGATTTAATTTTTTTTTTTTTTAACTTTTGTATTTATTTTTTTCAGATCCCCAATACTTACACCGTTCGAAAGGTTAGGGGATTACCTTTCCAATGGTGGGTCTTTGGGGTCTGTAGCTGCTTAGATGCTTCAGATACAGGCTTTTAAGCAGCGTGTCCCCTTTCCCTATACTTTGTATTGTAAATTATTAATAAAGTTGGGCTGTGACATCATCACGTCATTGCACGGTAACGTCATCACGTCATTGCATGTGACGTCACCACACAAAACGTGAAGCCCTGGCGATGCCTGTCACTATGCAGGCCCGATCGCCGGGGTAGGATCGGGTGGGAGCCCCAGTTAGCACCAGAGTGGGAAACTCTGTGACGGCTCAGAGCCGTCGTTAGCACTCAAGGGGTTAAATAATAATTAAGTTAGCGGGTGTTAGGGTTAGACTTAGGTTTAGTGGTTAATATATTTAATATAGGTGGCGGCGGTGTAGGGGAATTAGATTAGGGGTTGATAAATTTAATATAGGTGGCGGCGGTGTAGGGGAATTAGATTAGGGGTTAATATATTAAATGTAGCTGGCGGCGGTGTAGGGGGATCATATTAGGGGTTAATATATTTAAAATAGGTGGCGGCGGTGTAGGGGGCTCAGATTAGGGGGTTATACATATAATATAGGTGGCGGCGGTGTAGGGGGCTCAGATTAGGGGGTAATACATATAATATAGGTGGCGGCAGTGTAGGGGGCTCAGATTAGGGGGTAATACATATAATATAGGTGGCGGCGGTGTAGGGGACTCAGATTAGGGGTTAATATATTTAAAATATGTGGCGGCAGTGTAGGGGGCTCAGATTAGGGGGTAATACATATAAAATAGGTGGTGGCGGTGTAGGGGGCTCAGATTAGGGGCTAATACATATAATATAGGTGGCTGCGGTGTAGGGGGCTCAGATTAGGGGTTAATATATTTAAAATAGGTGGCGGCGGTGTAGGGGGCTCAGATTAGGGGGTAATATATTTAAAATAGGTGGTGGCGGTGTAGGGGGCTCAGATTAGGGGGTAATACATATAAAATAGGTGGCGGCGGTGTAGGGGGCTCAGATTAGGGAGTAATACATATAATATAGGTGGCGGCGGTGTAGGGGGCTCAGATTAGGGGTTAATATATTCAAAATAGGTGGCGGCGGTGTAGGGGGCTCAGATTAGGGGGTAATACATATAAAATAGGTGGCGGCGGTGTAGGGGCTCAAATTAGGGGATAATACATATAATATAGGAGGCGGAGGTGTAGGGGGCTCAGATTAGGGGTTAATATATTTAAAATAGGTGGCGGCGGTGTAGGGGGCTCAGATTAGGGGATAATACATATAAAATAGGTGGTGGCGTTGTAGGGGGCTCAGATTAGGGGGTAATACATATAATATAGGTGGCTGCGGTGTAGGGGGCTCAGATTAGGGGTTAATATATTTAAAATAGGTGGCGGCGGTGTAGGGGGCTCAGATTAGGGGGTAATATATTTAAAATAAGTGGCGGCGGTGTAGGGGGCTCAGATTAGGGGATAATACATATAAAATAGGTGGCGGCAGTGTAGGGGGCTCAGATTAGGGAGTAATACATATAATTTAGGTGGCGGCGGTGTAGGGGGCTCAGATTAGGGGTTAATATATTCAAAATAGGTGGCGGCGGTGTAGGGGGCTCAGATTAGGGTGTAATACATATAAAATAGGTGGCGGCGGTGTAGGGGGCTCAGATTAGGGGATAATACATATAATATAGGTGGCGGCGGTGTAGGTTGCTCAGATTAGGGGTTAATATATTTAAAATAGGTGGCGGCGGTGTAGGGGGCTCAGATTAGGGAGTAATATATATAAAATAGGTGGCGGCGGTGTAGGGGGCTCAGATTAGGGGGTAATACATACAATATAGGTGGCGGCGGTGTAGGGGGCTCAGATTAGGGGTTAATACATATAATATAGGTGGCGGCGGGGTCCGGGAGCGGCGGTTTAGGGGTTAATACATTTATTGTTAGGAGTGCGAGGGGGGATTGCAGATAGAGGAGTATACGTGTCGGGCTATTTTTGGGAGGCGTGTTAGACAGTTACGGGAGATTTTATACTTTAGTTAGTTTTTTTTAGGCGGCGACAGTTGCTAAAGTGCCGTAAATCACTGGCGACTCCAGAAATTTGTACTTACGCTTATTTCTGGACATCACTAGTTTGTCCGACTTACAGCACTTTAGCAACTGCCAGCGCCGTATATGTGATAGTTCGATGTGCGAGGTCAAACTACCGACGGCGCAGGTTTCCACGCTTGCGCCGAAACCTGTGCCGTATATCGGACCGCACCCTCGAAGAATAAAAGATAAAACACAGATTAAATCTCTAACAGTGTTTACATACATTCACCTGTGGCTATGTAGATCTCAAACATAACAAGGGGACAAATGTGAAAAACAGAGCGGTTTGTTATTGCCGTAATATGAAGCTGTCAAGGCGACAATCTAACATTAGAAAAAGCCTATCAAAATAGTCATCCTATAAACTCGTATAGGCATACGTGAAAAATATTACTGGAGAGACAAAAATACCAAAAAACACAGCGAGTATAGGTTACAATTGTAGTTTACTCACTGTGGTAAGGATTGTTGTTGTGCCGAAAGTAAGTTGGATCTAGCGTATACACACCCCTCCACATCATCATGACGTATGCGGACACAACCCCTATGGTCTAATTCTCTTAGCACCCTGGCATTGGAATAAATGTTTGTGGGAGTGCACTTATCCTACTGGCTATATATATATATATATATATATATATATATATATATATATATATATATATATATATATATATATATATATATATATATATATTCAGTATATATATATATATATATATATATATATATATACACACAAATATATACATACACTTTGAAACCCTTTCTACTCAAATAAAATATTAATGAATTGTAATACTTTTAAATCAATTTTACTGCGTTTTTATGGTAAATATTTTACATTCCAATGTTCTTCACTATATCTGTATATATATCCATACCTTTATATACTCATATATATTTATATAAATATATATTTAAAAATAAAAATAAAATGTTCTTCTATGTGAAGAACATTGGAGTGTAAAATATGCATAATTACCTTTGGGTTTAGCCAGTTGGTCTAATGTATGTCTGGTTAGCACTTCATTGAAGTGTATAGGGAGAATAAGTTAACAAAGCCGCTATATGTGAAGTCCTGAAGTTAGCGTGCATCGCGTTTAGCTCTCCTTCTAACATTTTGCTTTCAATTTGTAATATGCTCTAGCCTGGCCATGTTAAAAGTTTACTTTGAGTGCAGTTAGGATGCAAGTGATAAATAAAATAAACAACTTTTAATATGGCCCTTTATAAATAATTTTATGCCTTTAAAGTATATATATATATACATACAGTATATATTTGTATAACATATTGGAGTATGTTTATTTTAAACACTAAAGGGATATGCAAGACATTTTATATACAGGTATTTAGTTCATAATTCAGAAATACAATGTGTCTTTTTCAATTAAAAATTGCAGAAGGGAGTCAGTGCTTGCCCATTTACTGTACATATATAGATATACAGTATGTCAGGATAGCATGTTAGTTAACTAAACTTAAGATCATTTACATTTTCAAGAAAATTAAAATTGCTAATGAACATAATGTTTTCCTCTGTGAGATACACATTTGAAACCTCATGTTTCTTTAAGGCAGTGAAAAATTCTGGGCGTATCAAGTACTGGAATTAAGAAAACAACCTTTCCCATGGGTCTCTTTTTCATTATGTTTTCATGTTTTTCCAGCTTATGAGGAAAAACTTATGAAACTTGCGTTCTAAATACCACCCTAACATTTACAACCACTTGAATGACAATTAAGGGTCTGCGGTTATTAATGGCACCCACATCTCAATGAAAAAGTTAGTCCTGTGTGTGTTCTGCAAAGTGTTTGTACACAGACCTAAAACCACAAAATCACTTGGGAAATGCTGGTAAACATCTCTTAAATGTACCAGAAACTCCAGGCAGCCTTCTACATCCATTAGGGAGCAGTTGATGTTTTATCTTTTTATTTATAATGCAGGGAATGTGATGTGAAGAATTTTTTATGTTCCATTTTACCTAATCATATGCTATATTAGCCATCAAGTTCTCACCAACTTCTCAGCTTCCCTGTACCTTTTGACATACGTTCAGTATATCTACAATATATACTGACTGGAGCAGACAAAAGTGTAAACATTATTATTATAAATGTGCATAAGGTGAAAACCCTATGCACAATAATAAAAAGGGGTTGCTCACTGAATAAACACTGAATATATCATAAAAAAATCATAATAAAATGTCATAAAAGATAGCTACAAACCAATTAATATAAGAATATTATAGAGCAAATAAAACAAAATATAATGAGAGCAATATTATGTTATAGATGAACAAAGTCCCAACGATTCGTCGCTCCAGAGAAGGGATACTGAGACTGGAGCAGACAGTCCATGCCCAACACATATTTTTATTGATCATGGCTTTGAGTCCACCAAATTTATCAATCTACTTCTAATAACATAAAATACTTTTTTGTCCTTTGAAAGCTTCTTTTATAAGCTCTTAAAAAGTTCAGAATAACAATAACAAGCCAGGGACTACGGTGAATTCTCTTTCCCCAGAAGAGGATTGCAGACCCTTTAAAAAGGCGGACATTAGTTTTCTACCTACTAAACAAGATTTTGCTATCTCAACTTGACCAGCTGATTAAAGACGCCCTCTTTGAGGTTATGAGAGATCTAAACAACCTGGGAAGCAGAGTTTAATACTTGGAAGATGAAGCAGAGCACATAAATGTGAAGAATATTATTATTTCCTGTCAAATAAACCAGCAGAGCTCTACTACCACCCAGTTACAGAACCATATTGAAGACTTAGATAACAGAGAGAGGCATCAGAATCTCAGTATCCACGGCATACCTGAATCTGTCCTACCTTCAGAGGCTCTTCACCTATTTGGTGGGCAATTCACCCTAGATAGATCATTGTGTCCTCAGACTGCAAATAAAAGACTCTTACTCTCCCAGGGATGTTATTTTGTAAGGGCACCTCAGCCTTTTTACTCTTTCCAAGAGAAGAGAAGTTAAATTTCTTACCACTCATCTGCAATCTTTAAAAATACCCTACAAATGGGGGTTCCCTTTCTATCTAAGGGCACACAAACTATAATTTACCGATTTCTGGAGTATCTGGATGACTGCAAACAATTAAATATAACACCCCCTTCTCTCCCCAGACTTCAGGGAGATGAAGAAGAAACATTGCTCAAAGGGAAAAAAAACTCCAAAGCTCTAGAGTCAAGAATGAACAAAGGTCTCCAGGGAGAGAAAACCGTCACATCCAGGATTAATGACTCTGTGACGCCTCAGTGCTATTGTTTCAAGCCGAGACTCTGTTTTGGGTCATTATAGCAGAGCTGTTTGCATTCCCCCCATGACACATTTTAGTCTAAATTCTTAGATATGGTGCCTAATGCTTTTATAATGTTTATAATTACTGTGTTTTTGTTTCAGGAAACCGGACAACCCTTTTCTTCCCTACCCCTTCATGTTCCTGTGTTTTCCACTTCACCCTTCCACTCTGGAATACGGACATGTAAGGCTGCATCAAAGGCACTTGCAAGGTACAATGGGTTCATGCATACCTTTAGGGGACACTGTACTCCTACACTACCAAGACTAGGACCTACACATTCAAGCTAGTTACACGCTGTCAAATCGATTTCAGTTGAAGTATTTAGTATTTAGCTCTTCATGAGTCAGCACAACATTAAAGTTATAACCCAAGAGGGGGCGTGTCTAAGCCGTCGCCATGATAGGATGTGTAAATTGGTTGCTCCGCTAACATTTTAAATAATTTGGAGATTGCTTCAACTATATTACCTCATTTAGACATATACTGCACATTATCAACTGCTGAACTGTTCTAGGAAAAGTTTTACTTAATAAGTTTATGTGTCTGCAACGGGGAGACCTAAAATAGCTGTAACTTAGGCGGCGGCCTACGACTTCTTACCATCTTTCCCCCCCCCCCCGGCTAGGAAGATAGCCGGGTGAAGTGACAGGATTTTGATTACTTCTTTTGGAGTCCCTATTCAGTTGAAGTGGAGAGGTGGGGGCTTGGAGAAACGGACAAGCTTTTTAGACCACACGGATTTAAAATGGAGGCGGAAGTCATAGCCCTCCTACAGCAGCTGTCTCACAAGATGGAGAGTCAGCACGCATCCCTAAAACTATGTCTGAGAGCGGAGTGGAGAGATGAGCGTGCCTATACCAGCTTAAATATGGAGTCAGCGAATCTCACAGTCACACTAGATAGCTGTCTGAAAGGAGATCTCGTTTTCCCAGGAGAACCAACCGACGAAGTTAGAATTTTGGGCACAGATGGACGGACCCTATCAAGTGTTGCTCCTGTCGGAGTGGCCCCGTGCAAGTGCACTGCCGGGAGTTTTCCAATAGCAGAAGTGAAGCTGATGCTGGACTCCCTGGAGACGCGGCCGGTTAAAGGGGAGTCTAGAGTAGGCCGTAAACTGACGAGCCTGGAGGGACGTCGGCTGAACTCTGTACAAGCTGTTTATAGTTATTTTAAGGCTCTTAAGCCCCGATATACTGATCCCCAACAGACAGCTACTGATCCTCCTGAGGAGACTATATCTAAGTCACACATTGTCTTGACCATATCGGAAGGCTCTACCATTAAGGATATGGTGTGGATGGAGTATATGCATGCCTTCATACCTACAAGAGGGATTGGTTAGAGGAGCAAAGGATATTTAGACCCTAGTAGAGTGACATATTGCAGGGATACTAATAAGAGGTTGATCACCATTGGATTAAAATGCCACTCAATTTGTGCATACTGCAATATGTTTCTATGTCTCCTAAAATCAAAAGGGGTTAATCTTGAAATTATTTTACGAATGAATAGACAACTACCTATTTGATGTCTTTTTTCCTCCTCCTTTTGTCTCACAGGTGGCTTTAGTGTTAACTTTTTGAATGTTCATTGTTATGTATCTATATAAAGATAAAGGCATATGCATTTGTACTAGCCAGCATCTAGGTCTACCTAGTTTACTTAGATATGCTTTCAGAGGGGAGTACTCATGTGAGACAGAGAGTAGGAGCAGTGAACGGAAGGGGACTTCTATACACTCTGTTTAAGTACCAAAATAAGCTTTAAAGGTCTCTATCACATCCTATTGTCCCTATTTTTCGCTGAGGTGGTTAACTGTTATGTCAGAAGGGGGATGTCTGTTCTCTTGTTATGTCCTTATCCGCTCATTATGTATTATGGTACTTTATAGCTCCACAGGGATAGATATCTTTATAGCAGTGTATGAACACTTTATTTCCTTCTGGAAGCTTTATCTTCAAGTGTCACCTTAGCATTTTCATGTATGGTACACCCGCTTATTAAAGATGTTTCTCCCCGCCGTCAATTACCCACTGGAGATAATGAGACATATATGGGGGGCTCCAGACATAAGGCTTATGATATTCCAATAACAATATATATATACATATGCTTTGATTCTGTTTGTTTATATATTTGAACAACCACAATTTAGGCATTATCCTACGCTTCACATAAAACCGACCAGTCTTTGTACTGGGTTTATAACCTAGCAGCTTTTGGTCTGCTATAAACCACAGAGTTCTACATATGCGTATCATAAGCTATTCTATATTCATATTTCAGATGCATTTATTAGTTGAGTAATATGTGTCATGGTCCAAAAGTGGCCGTACATCACTATAGTTATATTACCTCCAGAAATGTCAGACATATCACATAGGTTCAAGAGTAGCCTATTCACTATTGGGGAGGTTTATAACTCTATATATAATTTAAGTTTATATACATTGATTTATTATAAAAAGGAGGATTCAAATGTTCATGTCAAGCACTAGCCTAGTCACTGACTTTAAGTTATTTTGTTAATGCTTTCTCATGTTTTTATGTGACTAAAATGTTAATATATATGAGTGACAGTTGATACATGCTGTATTTTATTTTTTAAATCCTCAATAAAAGAAAAATTTAAACAAAAAGTTATAACCCAAAATGAAAAAGGATTGAACGCTCCAACAAAACATTCTATCACACTGAATTGGTTCCGAATAAGGGGAAGGCTATATTGTTTTCATTAAAGAAACTAATTTTAGCAGCGCTTCAGCCCTACAATGCTCTTCAGCTACTTACCCACTAGGTATTTTTCAATTCCCATAGTGTGAAACAAAATGGTCTTGGCATCCTGCTCCATAGGTGAATTCACAGGACCACGACAACAAGGGTAGACTACTCATAGTGGATCTTGCACAGTGATATGAAATCACGGAGGAATAGTTCTATGTGGTCAGGATATTACTGAAGAAAAGTGATAACAGAATCCAGCAGAACCAGGCTACAGGAGGTTATGTTGGTAACAGAGTTTGGTCTGAGCAGAATCCAGCCTGCAAGTATAATCTGTGTGTATATTCTGTGTGTACCAGTTCCAAGCTGCAGGTAAGATGTTCGGTCTGTGCAGATCCGGGCTGCAGATAACATATATGAGAACCGGCTTCCAAATGCTGTTTAGAATGGTGTAGTTCCAGGCTGTAAATAAGTTGTTCAGTCTGTGCAGATCTGGTTGTCAGTATGAGAGTTTAAACCATCACATAAGCAGTGAGTTAACAGGTGATTAACTATTTGCCACTTCTAGAGCCCAGCTTGTATTGCAAGCAAATATACAATAGCTTAGAAGGCTCAGTGAAGAGTGTATTGGCTAGTAATCCACACACTAAACAAATTACTAAGCACCTGCAGAAAAGGGGGCTTTATGGAAGGTAGTGGAATAATAACCAGCCCATATCTTAAAGGGAAAGTGAATGTATGAAAAAAGGCTGTTGGAATATCACAGTGTATTACAAGAAGCCGAACATAGACACAAATGAATGCCAAAAGATGATGCCCTTTCTCAACATTTACTAAAGGGGAGACAAAGGGGCCTATCTATTAAGCTCCGTATGGAGCTTGATGCCCCGTGTTTCTAGCGAGTCACCAGACTCGCCAGAAACAGCAGTTAGGAAGCAGCGGTCACAAAGACCGCTGCTCCATAACCTGTCCGCCTGCTCTGAGCAGGCGGACAGACATCGCAACAATACAACCCGATTGAGTACGATCAGGTTGATTGACACCCCCCTGCTGGCGGCCTATTGGCCGCGAGTCTGCAGGGTGCGGCGTTGCACCAGCAGCTCTTGTGAGCTGCTGGTGCAATGATGAATACGGCAAGCGTATTGCTCGCCGTATTCAGCAAAGTCTGGCGGACCTGATCCGCACTGGCGGATCAGGTCCGCCAGACTTTCATAACTAGAGGCCATAATCTTAACACCTTTCTGCAAAAAAAAAAAGAGCAAAGAAAATAACTTTATCTTAAGAAACTATATTGTTTGAAGGGAATAAAGCAGGGACATTATTAGCCAAAGCTCTGAAACAGAAAACATATAATTTATTTTTCCAAAAATGGTCAAATCCAATTGACTATATTGTATTTAATATTGTAGGTATTGCAGAGATCTTTAGATCATATTATGAAGATCTGTATAATTTGCCATCTATAAGTTACCCCGAGGTACTGAGAGCAATAGAGTTTTATATCCCCAAGGCAAACTTACTGGTGCTATCCTCTGATAATATAGATATGCTAGAAAACCCAATAAATGTACAAGAGGTAATTAATGCTATAAATGCACTGACGTCTCATAAAAGTCCTGGACTAGACTGGTTCACCAATGCCTATTACAAACAGTATAAACAACTTTTGATTCCTCATCTGGCTTGGCAATTTCAATTGATAGATGACCAAGGTGACTTTTCCACTAACATGCTTAGGGTCCACATCATGTTGTTGCCTAAACAAGGCAAATCCCCTCTCGTACCAGGCAACTATTGTCCAATATGTCTCTTAAACAGTGATTTACACAAAAATCTTAGCCTCACGTCTCAATAAAATACTACTACTTATAGTTCACAAAGATCATGCAGACTTTGTTCCACACAGGGTGGCCAGGGATGTGTTACACCTGATGGAATATGTAAAATCAGCTAATCTGGAAACGGGTCTCCTCTGATGCAGAAAAAGCTTTTTATAGGCTCAGTTGGTGGTTTTTGCAGTCAGATGAACAGGGATATTGTATAGGTCCTTGATTGATAATAAATAACTAAAAAAATCACAAAACAAAAAAATACAAACAAAATAATTGTGACATGAATGCAAAGGATAATGTGTGTCAGTGATGTATAAAAATCTCCAAACTTCTGTATCTCAAAAAAAGAGAAACAAATTATGGTGCAGTATTGTTATAAAAAAGATAAATGAAACACTGGGGCCTATTTATCAAATGTCTTGCGGACCTGATCCGACAGTGCGGATCAGGTCCGCAAGACATCGCTGAATGCGGAGAGCAATACGCTCTCCGTATTCAGCATTGCAACAGCAGCTCACAAGAGCTGCTGGTGCTACGCCGCCCCCTGCAGACTGCTCCATAACTTGTGTTTCTGGCGAGTCTGAAGACTCGCCAGAAACACGGGCCGTCAAGCTCCATTCGGAGCTTGATAGATAGGCCCCAATGTGTCCAATTTCTACTCACATAAACTTGAGCTATCTTAAGCTCAAGTATCGTGCAATCCTGATTCACAAAGATGTCAGGCTCAGCTCACTCAGTGTTGGTTTATTCAGAATCTGTGATTGTGTCTCCACAAAATAGAAAAACAGATATAGTATGATACTGTTTTTGACTTTGATTCTTTGGTTATATACTCACACTTTTCAGGAGCTAAACATCAGCTCCTGATATCTTAGCAGACCTGGTATCGGCTACCAGGGATGGCCACAGAAATAGCAAAAGATCCGGAACCGCTGTATAAACAAATGATTTATTTAAAATTATAAAATCATATAAAATGAATGCCAGGACTTCAAGTCACTAAGGGCTACAGAGGATATGTGCAACAACCGAAGTTGTATCCAAAGTCTCCAAAGAGGATGGTGATGGATTGTTTTGGAACAAACAATGTATCCATTCAATTGTCACTTTATTCATGGAGAAAAGCCCCTCACTGTGACGTCACTGTATTCATGTGATCCCTGATGTACGTTTTGCCACGCCCCTGTGGCTTTTTCAAGGGTAATAATCCAGTGGTCCGGTGACTTTTCTTTTAAGCAAATAACATCCAATAGGAAACAACTCTAATTCATGTTGTATATTTAAGGTGGTATTTCCCTATTCAAGGTGTCCATATACCATATCTGGTCATACATATCAAGGGAAACATATAAGATTTCTTTTTAACATATACTAATTTCTTGAATTCACAAATATACCATATATGTTCTAACAGACACTTGGAATAATATCATATACTATAAACCATAGATGTTAATACTCTCTCATTGAAAAGCATATTCATATATAAATTACAAATTCATCAATTTTATTGTGGAATTTAATGTTATACATAATACAACACACACAATAAAATTAATAGAATTACACATTATACATGATACAATAAAATAATATATGGTAATACTTATTCTGTAAAAAAATGACATAATTCAAATCCCACATGTAAACCAAAAGGTATTAACGTATATAATTCAAAAATCCACTTCATCTCTAATTTTGAGAGCTTCTTATTTGTATCTATACCTCTCCAATGATTATCTATTTTTCTAATACCAATAAAAATCAATCCATCGGGGTCTTTATTGTGTTTTTCTCTAAAATGTAAAGAAACAGGGTGTTTGACTGAACAATTTTTTATATTATATATGTGTTCATATATTTTGGTTTTGAGAAGTCTAGTAGTTTTTCCAATGTGACATACCTACTGTTGCAAGTAATTAACTGATCAATCTCATATTTTCTCTTCCCATCTTTCGAATGGAACACATTTCTATTTTTCTTTTCAGAGTTCGATAAGTTACTACAACCTGTACAGTTTCTACAATATCTAAATCATTTTATTTCAGTTAACCAATTGCTATATGTCTTATCTCTGATAAAACTTTTTGTCAGATGGTCTTTTAGATTCAGTCCCTTCTTAAAGATAAAGTTGGGTCTATCTGGGAGGATTGAATTTGATATAGTATCTCTTTTTAATATACCCCATTGTTTATTTATTATTTCTTTCAAATCTTGATTTGGATTGTTTAGCATATGCCATCTATCTAAACCCCCAATTTCTTGAATTGCCCTATTTATTTTTTCTTCTTTAAATCCCTTCTCTAGAAAACAACTTTTTAAAATATTTGCTTGTTCAAAATACACATGGTCTTCTTTACAATTTCTCCTAAACCTATGGAATTGCCCCTTTGGTACATTTTTGATCCATCTTCTATGATGGCAACTATCTAAACCTATATCATTATTTACATCGATCTTTTTAAAGAAGTTTTTTTATTTTAATTCTTCATTTTCCACAGATATTTCCAGATCTAAAAAAAATACACTGAATTGGCTAAATTCCCAGGAAAAATTAATATTCCAATCAGTTTTTTGTAAGTGATTTAAGAATAGAGCAAGTTCATCCCTCGGTCCATTCCATATATACAAAATATCATCGATATAGCAATGGTATGATACAATGTTCTGCAGCCAGTCATGTCCACCATTGTAATATACCTTTAAGTCCTGCAAACTCCTCCCACTACCTGTCTCACAGGTACTTATTGCCGCATCCCCTTTTCTAACATTGCCTGAATATTGAAGGAAGTTAAACCTCAAGTATTGCTCTATGTTTTTTCCTTAAACTAACTTTGATTATTAGGTCCTACTCAACTTTGACTGCATTATTTTTGTGAAGTAATCTTGTTATTTGTTTGGACTCGAAGTAGCAAGTATCTTATTTCCACCTAGGCTGTATCTGGTTATAGAGACGGATTCTCTATCGCATTTGCAAACTCTCTGTTACTTATTTGGATATCACTGCTCAGCTGTATACTCATCGCCTATACGGCTCATCACATGACCTCTCATCTTACCTTTGTTCTGGTAACGCTAAACGCCAAGTTTGTCTCCTGCTTAGCACCACTCTGCTCAGTCACGACATCGGCTCTTGGTAACAGCTATTCAAATCACAGTCATAACCATCGCATCAGACCGCAAGTATTACAATGCTATTTTTGTATCTGGTAACACCGTAAAAATACATTTGTACTTGCCACTCTGCAAGTTATTCCTCAAAAGGTGATTGGACTGCCTATGTTCTATATGCTTAACAATACCAGTCTATTATACTTATATGACTAGAGTTGCAAACTGTATCCTAGTACCTTTTCAACAAACCTTAAGACTCTTTAAACTCTGCAAAAAATATTGAGCTTTATATATACTTTGTCTCATATACATGGCAGACATAATTCTCTGAGTATACCACTCTATGTTATTTAACCCACTAATTTCCACAAATGTATTATTTGGGTTAATATAATTCAAGAGCTACAACAAATATTTACTTATATTTGGTAAATCATTGACATAATATTCAGGCCATCAAAATTAAAAATTGGGAAAAATGGATCCCAATGAAATAAACAGTCAATTTTCCAGCTTGAAACAAAAAACTGATTGGCCAAAATTCTTTTTTAAAATCCTTGTTAAAAGATAGCATGACTACCAAACAAATTGATTCACCTGAACCTCATGTAAATTTGCCTGCTCCATTCACAGGTAAAAGAGCTGAATTCAGGGATTTTAAAAACGCCTGCAATATGCTATACACTATGAAACCTCATACTTATCATAGTGAACAAATAAAAGTTTGCACTACTCTATCATTTTTATCTGGTGAGCCTAGAACCTGGGCAAACAGATTTTTTGAGTCTAACGATCCAATATTGGATTCTCTCAATGATTTTTTTTTTTTGGCAATGTCTAGTTTGTCTGAGGATTCTAATACACAAATAAATGCTGAAACAAAACGTCAATTCTTAAAACAAGGTAAAAGAAATGTCGAAGAGTATATTACAGAATTACAAATGTGGGGATCAGATTCACTCTGGAATCAGATAAGTTTAAAGAATCAATTTCATTTAGGTCTCCGTGAATCCTTGAAGGATGAACTGTCAAGGCTTGAAATGCCTGGTACATGATCTGCTTTATTTAAGTACTACACTAGACAGAAGGCTTAGAGAAAGAAAGGCAGAAAAACAACTATTTGATACATCACTTAAGAGATCCTACTTAATTCCTACAAGTCAGGAAAAGACTTCTACTTACCCCACTCCAATGGAAATTGGCACAATAAGAGGACCCCTTACTCAGGAAGAAAAAACTAGAAGAAAATTGTCCAATCTTTGTTTATACTGGGGCAAACAAAGACCACATTGTTTCCTCATGTCCTTTATTAGCCAGGCAAAAGAAGGGTAAGAATACATACATAAACAATTTATCCTCAATTACTCTTCCAATCCTACTCACTATATATATTTCTTTACAGTGGGACCAACATCATATTCAGGCAATTATAGACTTGGGGGCTTGTGGTTTTTTTATTGCAAATATGTAGAAAAACATAAAATACATACAGTATGTAAGCAAACTCCCATATTTGTCAAGCTGATCGATGGATCTTTCATACAGAAAGGACCAATTACCCATCACACTATACCTATACTACTCTCAATAGATAATGCTCACACTGAATACGTAACGTTTGACATTATACCTATGTCTGCACATAAAATTATATTAGGAATCCCATGGTTGTTTAAACATAACCCTACCATAGATTGGACTAAAAATTCTGTAAAATTTACTTCAGACTATTGTCTCATCACTTTTTTTCCACACACCACAATCTCCAATCTTGAAAAAGTGGTGCCAGAGGTATATCAGGATTTGGCTGATGTATTTGACTTGAAAGAGGCAGAAAGTTTACCTCCTCATAGTTTTTGACTGCCTCATAGATACTATCTAGAACAACAAAAAGAAACAGATGCGCCACATGGCCCAATATTGTAGGTTCCAGATGATAAATATTTATGTGATAAATAGATACACTCACATATATTGAAGCACCTCAGATGGTGCTAAA